>NW_021680872.1:201821-208355 GCF_001412515.2 Diachasma alloeum | reverse complement strand
AAAAAAAAAACGAGTTTTTCCTCCCTCATGACACTAAGACTCATTAATTTCTCAAAAGAATTCTGGAAAGAAACTCAAGGTTGGAAATATAATTCTCCCCCTCCTTTCATCACCCGAATGCATAAATAACACTTCAGTCTTCCCCTGGGAGGCGCCAGCTAGGCGATGAATTTTCGTATATCTGTAAATCAGAATATCAATATTACATTGTTTAAATATTAATAAGTTGTGTTACACCACATGCGTCTTATGGGAGTTTGAGGTGCTTGTGTACTAGCGTATGCATTGAACTGGAGGCATTGCACACACATGCGATGTTGCCGGCTGTTGTTTCAATGGCACTCGGTGATTATGGATGCAAAGGAGAGGGGATCAATTATCTGCGGATAACATACAGAGGCACTACCGTCATTCGAGATGCTTGATCGTTTCTAATATCGAATTTAGGCCGATCGTGTATTGAATTTCATCAGTAGAGGGGAGAGTGGGGGATGCGCTTCGATAATAGCGGTCTTCATTGAATTGGTTTTCCGTTGAAATTTTGAAAATGGTGGGGCAGAATGGCTCGATGTTTTTTCATCAAGTAGTTCATGAAATTTACTATTGAATTTTTTTTTAAACTATTCTTTTTGGTCTAGTATATCCGGAGAAAATCCTAAATCAATTTTCCATCGATCATTCATTGATTTCTAGATCATTCTCATTGTCTCTTCGTCGTGATCTAAATTTTTTGAGGGGCAGAGTGGGTTGGAATGGACTTCATCAGATAGCCAGGAACATTTCTCATGAAACTAAAAAAATTATTATCCATTTTGACCCATTGGTTCACGAAAAAATCCTAAATAATTGTTTATAGATCATATATAGACTTTCTAGATCATTATCGACTCTTCAAAAATTCATTGGAGTGAATTACAACCACTAGTGGATCAAATTCATCATAAAATACTAAAATCATAATTGATTTGGTCCAGTACATCAATTGAAAATCCTCAATCAATCTGCCGTCGATCATTTATCGATCGCTAGATCACTCACATTTTTCCCCACAACTTCCTTCCTATGGGAGCAAAATGGCCAATTTTTTTTTCAGACGGGTAAATCTCTCGATCTTTCCATCGCCGTCACTATCTCCCCGCCATCCTCACCCCCACCCCCTCCGCCGTTATTCAACAAAATAAAAAAAAACCGCAGGAATTTCATTTATTTTCGCGCGAAAAAAAATGCCACCGCCGCATAAACTGCTCGATTCGCGTGACCTGGCAACGCCGCAATGGGCGGAAATCATTCATTGAGCAAGGGAGAGCCCGCCAGTCCTCCGCCGGCGGCATTGGACAGCGTCAGCTCCGGTGATCAGGCGCGCAGGGTACAGAAGGCCTTCTATAGACACTCCGAGGAGAAATAAAAAACTGATGCTTGGAGTTTGGTGCCTCAATCGGATGCTCTGTTTCTGCTCAAAACTTTTGGTTCGCTCGGGGTGGGAGAGCATAAAAAACAAATTTCGTGCCAATGACCTCAAGATGCCGTATCCCTCCAATTCGTGTTTATTTCTCAATTATTTAATGGGATCGAAAATAAGCCTAATCGATAGATCGGTAAACTTGAGCTGAAATTTAAAAAAAACATCCCATTGTGCCCCATTATTTATTGACTTGTTGCGGAAAAAGGAAATTGAATGGGGCAAAATGGGTTCATGACCAGGGTTTGGAAACGGAAATTTTTTCAATCTATTTATTGGGGTCATTATCGACCCCCGATATTGCTCAGCTCGTTTTTTTGGTTTTGAAAAAAAAAAAAAAAAACGGAATTAATAGTAAACCGGAAGTCTCTTTCACAATGTAACTCCCTGATGCACAATAATTACAATTTGCGTAATTCATCCGCGGTTGAGTCTGTCTCTGTCCTCGTTCTGCAGCCACGTGAGAAATTAATTACAACCGATGAAACGTCTTTGGGATGTGTTGTCTTCCCAAGTGATGCGACGTTGTCATGTCTCATCCTCCTCTTGCCGCATGTTTCACCTCTGTAAATTCATCATTGTATTGTGGGTTTGTGACGGGGCGTTGTCAGTGAGTATGATCTCATCGATCACGGGTATCTCATTCAGTAGTTTTTTTATTCGTAAACTTTGAGGTTATCCAAGTCAAATAGAATTAATAACTCTGATAAAAGTGAATTTTTTTTTAGAGCCTTTTGGTGTCACAATTGAACATGAACTCTCAATTAAATTTAGGAATGAAAAATTCAGAAGTGAAATTCTCTAAAAATTTAATTCATTTCGGAGACTCGCACTTCCCCCAAATCATCAATTTTTCATCTCCAAAAAAAGATGGTTCCGTCTCGAGAAAAAAACATTTCCCCTCATCTTCTCCCCCCCCCTCCCCCTGACCTTACGAGAGTTTATTTCCAGACGCCCGGAGACAGTAAACAGGTGTTGAGAAAAATCGGGGAATAGCGATTGAAAAGACAGAGGGTTATTTTGCGTGGTAGTTTACCCTCGGGGAGAGATCGTCTGGGGGTGAGAATGGGTGATTATCGTGGGGATTGGAATTGCTTTGGAGGGGCGGGGGGGGTCTGAGTGGCCTCATTGGAGAGTCTCTGAAATCCCGGACAAATCGAGAGTGGGAAAGACCCTAGACTTGTCTAGTTATGTCGAGAGTAAATATTTCCGTTGGGACAAGTCCTTTTAGTATACAATTAACCCACTTGTAGGGAACAAAATGGGTCATTCTCTCCCAGAAATGACGAAATGCGTTGAAATTGATTTCATCGAATAGCCAGAGAAATTTCTCAAAGAATGAAAAAAAAACGATTCATTTTTATCCAGTGGTTCAGGAAAAAATCCTAAATCAAAATTTATCGATCATTTATTGCTTTCCTAGATCATTTTCAACTTCTCAAAATGAACTGGGGTTGATTCCATCGAATAATCATGGACATTCGTCCGTAAATTGGAGAAAAGAGATCGTTTTACCCCGTTAGATGCCGAGAAAATCTTCAATCAATTTTGTAGATCATTTATCGACCACTAGATCATTTTCACGTTTTCCGCTGTAACTGGGATTCTGTAAGAGCAAATTAGATAGTTTTTTTTAATTTAAGAGTACATTTATAGACCTTTCCATTGGGGTCACTATCGACTCCCATCTCCACCTGTTCGCCTTCGCCTAAAATTCTCTTTTACCCTCGTTAATTCTAATGAATTTAATTAAGATAATTATTTCCCCTCATAATGTGAAAAAATCTCATTCAGAGATGAAACATTATTTTCCCCTGGCTTTTATGCTCCTCCAATTCTTTGTTTAAAACCCCGTGTTTATTTTAGGAAGAAAGAGAGAGAAAAAAAAAAATTATAGTATTTTCTCTGTTGTTTCTCCGCCGACATAATGCGCTTGAACGGCAGTTTTCTATCCCAGAAGAACGAGAGACAAGTGCGCGTCATTCAAGAGTCCGGCACTGAACGAAAACTGGATCAAAGCGTCTCTCTCAGTTTTTTTTATTCTTCTCGTTTGTTTTTTTTTGTTGTACTCAAACCTCACTCTATCACCGTGGGACATGTATATACGATGGTAATGGTGAAAGAGTACAACAATGGGACTACAACAAAGCTTCGACGCCTCGTATTATCGCGTTGCAAAGTGGAGTGATGGCTGTTGAAGCATTGAAGCTTCTATAAAAAAACCAACTGAATTGAATTAATTTCCGTGGAGATGGATTAACTGTTAATAAAAATTCTCTATTAATAACAATTGCATCGATTGCAAGAGCCTTTCACTTTTTTAGGAATTAATCATGTCTGAGGACTGTCCGAATCGACGCCCCAACAATTATTTCAAATATTCCAATCGCGTTTCGTCCATTTATAATGGAATGGAACATTTTTATTTTTGGAAAATCTTGGGCTGGGGAGGGGGGAGGTGGTTGACAGTGACCCCAATGAAAAGGTCGGGAAATTCACCTACAAATTGAAAAAAAAATGATCCGTCTAGTTCTTCGAGAACCCGAGATACAGCTGAAAACGTAAATGTGATCTAGCAATCAATCAATGATCTATGAACATTGATTTAGGATTTTCGCTGGATCTACTGGAGCAAAATGGATAATTTTTTTAAAATCCTCCAGTAAATTTCCCCATCTTTCGAATAGAATCGACACCAACCCATTTTGCCCCCCGGGACTCGAGATACATCGGAAAAGTGTGAAATGTTCTAGAGAATTGATGAATGATCCGTGAGAATTGATTGAGAATTTTGTCTGGATTTCCTAACTTCATGGAGAATTTTCTGAAGTATCCATTGTTGTCACTATGGACCCCAATATATAAATTTATGAAATTCTCAGAACTAATATTTTGATTAAGTTTCAAGCGTTGGAGAACGTCTACTCAATGGCGAGAAATTAACTTCTTTTTCAATTGTACAAAAAGAACGATCACGCGGAAAAGAAATAAAACAGGAAATTCATCTTGCTCTACACTCGTTCCTGCAATCGAGATTACTCCCGTCCGCCTTTTCTTCGTTCAACTACGGTTGAAAATGAAAGACTCTATCCCCTACAATCGATCTCCCCCTCGAGTTCCCCAACGCCTTCTCAACGTAATTGTACCCCAGACCCGCTTTTTTTTCCTATCCCCCCCCCTCCCCCCCTTTCATCCCTCGCTCCCTCATTTTTATCTCTTTTTAACCATTTTGTATTCCTTTTCATCCACTGAGACTTGATGATCGCCTGACAGGTGTCTACCTGACTCTTCCAAAGAGCCAAAACCATTTAAATTGCCTAAAAGGGGAATTATGTAATTTTCAAAATATTTCTTTTCATCTTCAACTGAAGAATGGCAGAAAAATTATCAGGGAGGAGGGGATAGGAGTCGATAATGACCGCATCTGATAGCTGAGTAAATTTACCACCAAATTAAAAAAATACTATCCATTTTGCTCCCATAGAACGGGAGTTATAGTGAAAAATGAGAAAATGATCTAGCAATCGATAAAAATGATCTACGAAAATTGATTCAGGATTTTTTCGTTTTTAATACTATCGAAATATTCCCTGACTTCACCATGATCATGAAATGAACCCATTCTGCCCAATATCCCGTGTATCACAACCGGAAAATGATCTAGAAATCGATGAATGATCTATGAGAATTGACTTATGATTTTCTCCTCATCTACTGGGCCAAAATCGATAATTTTTCTTCCAATTTCATACGAAATTTTTTCTGCTTTTTGATCAACATAAATTCACCCCTCTCCCGCGCCTTTTTTAAACAAAAAAACTTGATTCAGTCGAAAATCAATTGATGATTTTTCCCTGTAATAAAAATGTCTTCAATTAATTGTGCAATTTTTTCGGGGGTGGCACACTGATGAATAGCTTTTTTTATGTGATTTATGTTGGTTATAAATTTAAGTAGCAGCTACATTTGTGCGTGAGAATAGTCGTGAGAGACTCTTGTGGCTTTCCCTGTCATGACTCCGGTCGTTCCACTTGGTGTACCTAGAGGGCAACATCGCAATAGCTCACTCATGATTCTCTGTGTAACATACCAAGTATAATCACGAGTATTTGCGATCCTCTGGGTTACTCAATCAAGTGAGAATAGACTCAACAACGTCTCCTTACATTTATTTTCCTTGAATTTCCCTCGGGCTAGGAAAACTTCCTTGGGGTCGAAAATTACCCCGACCCATAGATCGGGTATTTACCCATAAAGTGAAAAAAACGATCCATTTTGCTCCAGTAGTTCAGGAGAAAATAGTAAATCTATTTTCATAGATGATTTATCGATTTCTAGATCATCACTTTGATTCCTCATCACTTCTATGGAGTCGAAGTGATGAGAAATCCAATTCAATATTTTTTTTTCATTCTACAGACGGAAACTTTTCCAAGATGTTGACAGAAAAATGATCCATTTCGCCCGGGTCGATCACATAAAAATCCTAAATCGATTTCCATAGATCATTTATCATTTTCGCATTTTGCGCTGTAACTCGGGATCTATCAGAGCAAAATCGAAATTTTTTTTTCTAATACTTTTAAAGATGTTTTTCTGTCAGTTCCTGAAGAAAAAAAATCATATTTTTTTTCCCAATATTTTGGTATCGGTGGGCAAAACGGATCGTTTTTTATTTGTGGGTGAATTTCCCATGGAGTGGAAGCTAGCCGAAAATTCGTTTGCCGAAAATAGGAAAGCAGTGGTTCTCACGCTCGACCGAGTTTCCACCCTTGGAAGATGATTTAGCAGATTATTAAAGGCCGACAAAACTTGACAAAACTAATATCTATTAGCGTATTGAGTGCAAGACAATTAACAATTAACCATTTGTTTATTGTAGTTAATAATAATATGTGGATTTTGGGATTTTGGGGTTCTAGAGGTGACAAAACTCTGAAATTGCGAGGGTACCTTCAGAGGACCCCCACAGACTTTTGTCACCCCACAAATGTCAAAAAAAATATCAATTGACATTTTCCATTGATTTTTTTAAAAGTTAATTTTCTGCTAACCTGATTACTTGCATTCTAATT
>NW_021680872.1:189013-200133 GCF_001412515.2 Diachasma alloeum | reverse complement strand
AGACTTTTGTCATAATTAGAATGCAAGTAATCAGGTTAGCAGAAAATTAACTTTTAAAAAAATCAATGGAAAATGTCAATTGATATTTTTTTTGACATTTGTGGGGTGACAAAAGTCTGTGGGGGTCCTCTGAAGGTACCCTCGCAATTTCAGAGTTTTGTCACCTCTAGAACCCCAAAATCCCAAAATCCACATATTATTATTAACTACAATAAACAAATGGTTAATTGTTAATTGTCTTGCACTCAATACGCTAATAGATATTAGTTTTGTCAAGTTTTGTCGGCCTTTAATAATCTGCTAAATCATCTTCCAAGGGTGGAAACTCGGTCGAGCGTGAGAACCACTGCTTTCCTATTTTCGGCAAACGAATTTTCGGCTAGCTTCCACTCCATGAATTTCCCAGTCGTTCCAAAAAACATTTCCTTTACGACTATTATTTCTGCTGCGAGGAAATTTGAATTCTTTTTTCCATGTGAAGGCGGTTTTTTAATGAGTTTAACGACCTCCATAAGTGCAGTTTATAAATATCTCAATTAACTCCATAATTGACCCGAGCCAAAAAAAGAATAACGTCGAGATAAAAGTGAATAAAAAAAGGAATATGCAAGTGAAAACGCAAGCTGAATTAATTCTCGGAATTTAGTCTCTAATCTAGAATATCTTGAGCATCTTCCAAGAGGCAATCGTGCCTCCCTCTACTCGTAAACAGGGACTGCTTGCACTCATCGTCATGAGAAATACAGTGTAATTACTCTCGTTGCGTCATGCATGGTCGAGTCGGTTGCATCTTTATTTATTAACAATTTTTTATCATCATCACTGTTACTTGTTTTTACGATAAGAAGAAATATTTTCGCTTCTGAGAAAACAATTGGCTCAAATTATTTACAAACAATTTTTTTTTTCAAGCGTGGGAGAGAATGCTCAAGTTTTATGAAGACCGTTAGGAAAATATTTTTACAATTTTAATGACTCATTTCTCTCGCAGAAATGATTTTTTTTTTTGGCTCAAAAAATATCGTAAAACGTGAGAAAAGGCGGAAACAATTTTCAGCATTCCGAGATTCTGTTTCATTGCTTTATGCTAGTTTTCTCATTCTTTTCGCTTCAATTTCTTACCTTTTGGGAGTTATATGAGCTCGTATGCTCTTTACGACAGCACATTACAGCTACATAAATTTTTTATTGAATTCCACCGAAAAATCAGACTTCTAAAAAAACATTCACGTTTACGCAGTCAAAAATGACCCTGTTCTGTAGATCATTAAGTTCCGCCGCATGACCAATAAAAACTGAATTGCATACAAAATTTTTCATTTTCAAATTTTTTTTATTTTTTCAATTTTTAAAAAATAACAATTTACTTGCACAAAAAAGGGCGGTTTTCAGCACCTTTCAATTTAGTGATTTTCCGGTTTAGAAAAAGAAAGGAAATTTTGCCGAATTTCAAATATGCAATTTGTCGGAAAATAAAATAAAATTGTTATTCACAATTTTCCGCGAATATGATTCATTCACCGTGAATTTATCCCTCTTAATAAACATCATTGGATGAACCTTGACCGTTCAACCATCGCCAGTACCCCTCAGCAGGGTCGTTGGTACCGCACAACACACAACGCGCGGTATGTTTATCCTCAGTAACACTGGCGACCGCACCAATCCAGAAATAGACACTGACTGCTGCTGTCTCATACAAACGCACCCAATTGCCTTCTGGTTTTTCATCATCCTCGACCGATGTTTCTACTGAAAAAATCAACGACTTAGGGCCACTGCCAATGTAAACACATCTCCAATTGTTGGAAACAGAAAACAATTTGAAAGGAAGGAAGGGAAAAATTCCGTCCGGTAAAGCCTGCGGAATTGTTTTAAATGCCTTTCTCAACTTCTCGTCCTTGGAAAATCTTATCAAGTGATTTTTCTGCAATTATCATTACTTTTGAGATGAGTTTGAAAGCATGAACTAAAAAAATCGGTCCCTGCGGTAAAAAAAATTCCGCGTGATATAAAACCTGCCGAATTTTTAGGAATTTTTCAAACAATTTCCGCAGGTTCGTTCGCCTTTCAGACGTATTCATTTGTGAGATCAAATGCAATAGAGGGAAAAATTCCGTGCGGACGGGAATTCCACGAGAGAATTGCGCAGAATTTTCCGCGCGGAATTTTCCTGCCGAATCCATCTCCATCCATTCAACAATTAATCTTCAAAGGATTTTTACAAAATGATTCGTTTGATTTTATAGTATTCCTCCGCAATTATTCAACGTTCCGGATGATTCAGACGTCCAGCGGAACGCAACAAACAAACAAAAATCCGCTCGTTTCTCCACGCGGAATTTTCCTGCACGATTCATCTCAATCGATGAAAAATCCCATTTTACGACTTTTCGAGTTGAAAAAATTTTCTCTCCGCCATCCGGATGAGTTCAACTGTCCGCAAAGCCCACCGGAATTTTTATTGATTCATCTATTCATTTCATCCGTTTATTCTTCATTCCTCACTCCTCATCGTTGATCGGTGAGTCTCTCGCACCTCTGGCAACGCTCCAGACTTTTCGAGGAGCCTTCGAGTGATTGCTTGAGCAGTGGCAAGCGCCAGTGGAACTTTTGTCGCTGCTAGAATACCATCCGCAAAAACTAGTTTATCAGATATTTATTTCAGTTTGTGAAAAATACTGTCCAGTGGAAAAAGTCAAATAATCGCTCTACATACTTTCGCGTTGTGATGTGAATGGGTGGGGAATGGCGTGATGTTGAAGCCTGCAAATTCAACAAAAAAACGGAAAAACAGTAAATGTGAGTGAAATCAAGTTGCCTACATCAGTCAAATATGGGGTCAATAGTGACCCCAATCGACAGATCTAGAAATCTACAAATTAAAAAAAACACCTTCATTTTCTTTTTTTTTTTTTTTTTTGAATCTGATTTTTGGTTGAAAAGTAGAACTTCGGTAGCGAAAATAGAGAAATTCCCGGAATTCATCTCCTTTTGTTGAAAAAAAATGTGTGGGCTAGTTATTCATCATCTCCCAACATCTTCTTCACTCTCATTGGCCGCGTGGGCATTGTGAGTGTGCGTAGGCATGAAAAAAAAAAAAACATTCACCTTTTTGTTCCACTTGTCTCGGTAATTTATTCAAGCTTTATTGGGTCGAGTAAGTCACTGACTTTGACATCCTACTTGTCCAGCGGTGGGTTGTGAACCCACGGGAACGATAGGAATAATAACAGGGTCATCACTTTTTTTTTCAACTTTTTCATCTTTCATATTGTGGAGCCGCCATGGCGAATGTATTGCCAATCCTCGGTGGTATGCGATTGTTCGCCTGATGTTTACCCGCGAGCGAGTGGTATGCGACCTTCTGTGACATGCACAGCACGTACTGAGTCAATATCCTGTTGAAAATAAGAGTTAAAGAAGTTTGAGTGTTTCTCTATTATTCCTTCGACTCTCCTCATTCCAGTTGGCGGGTCGGAGTAATGGTGCGGGGTCGGGAATGATCCCATTCAATAGATCCGGAAAAATCTCATGAAATTGAGAAAAAAAACTCCATTTTGCTCCAATAGATCAGGAGAAAATCCTAAATGAAATTTTATAGATCATTTATCGATTTCTAGATCATTTTCAAACTTCTCGATGATCGGGTTCTGTGATGGTAGAAACAGCGGAATTCCATCACCAAATTGAAAAAAAAACTATCCATTTTGCCCCAATAGATTCGAAGAAAATCTCAAAATCGTAATTTCTGTAGATCCTCTATCGATGTTCTAGATCATTTTCATATTTCCTGCTGTATGTCTGATTATAAGAGCACACTGGATAATTCCTTTTGCAGATCAACAGGTGGGAAAATGTCTCATCAAATGATCTAACCCCAGTCGATCACGAGAAAATCTTTATTCAACTTCCATAGATCATTTATCGATCTCTGGATCATTTTACGTTTTCGGCTGTAACTCCCGTTTTATGGGAGCAAAATGAATATTTTTTTTTTCGTTAGAAAGGAAATTTTTCGATCTATCCCGTGGGGTCATTGTAAACCCCCTCTCCCCCTCCGAAAACCCGTAACAAAATTCCCGATGAAATGACAACGGCACAGAATAAATCTCAGTCACGGTCCCAATGATACACGTTTTTTTTCCTCATGACGCATCGCATGAGTACGCAAGCTGTGCAACACCCAACTTATCCCCGTGTCCTACGTATCACCTACGTTACCCCCCCTCCCCCCCCTGCGTATACACACACAATTGTGATCGGAAGAAAAATGAGCTCGCCAGCTGCGAAGGTAAACGAGTGAAAGAGAGACGGGTCCTCCACGCTTCGACTCCCATGCTTTATTTTTTTTTTTTAAACTTCATTTTACACATACGGGAGTAACGGTGCTAGTCGTACGCTCGCCATTGCCTTCAACGCTTTTATGAGCCACATTTGTTCCCCTTCCGCGACTTCCGGAAGTTCTCCCACTAGTCGGGCGGATACTGTAGGCCAAAAATAATGGATTTATTATTGAAAATGGAGGGGTTACGTCATCTTACATGAATGAAACCACAATTCCATGATTTTTCCTCTATGAATCAGCGGTTTTTCTCTCAATGAAATCAATTTTCTGTGAATGGACGGGAGAATTGGTTCCAGTTTGCTCCAGGGATTTAAAAAAAAAAGGGAGAAGAGATTCTTTTGTTTTTTAGACGAGAGATCTCTCCATTATTTCATCGATCGTCTTCCCCCAGTTGGTGGATCGAAATTATGATGTGGGGTCGGAAATGACCCCATTCGATTTTGATAAATGTTCATAGAATTTTTATGAAAAATAAGAGTTTTTTCATGCTTTTTTGGATGAAAGAACGAGTGAAAGAATTTTTCCTTCGAAAAAATTTTTGTGGGATTTTTCGAAATTTTCAAACCTAAAGGATTGAACTCAATGAATGAATGTTTGAAGGTAAAAATGAGTTCTCACGGTATTGCGGTCATGAAAACTGTGGAAAATTGGGGCCACCTAACCACGCTTCATCAGTCGAGAAATCGTCCCCCTCAAGTGCAGTGGGGAAACAAGGCCATGGGCTCACAGAGCACTCCCTCGATTATTGATGCTGCACTCATTCTTTCCTCTTCCATCGCTGAAAACAACTTTTCATCTAGGTATTAAATTTCGGAAAAAATGAGAATATTTCCTCTGAGAAAGAGAAAATTAATTCTGTCAATACAATTTATTTCAATGACGAATTTATAGTGACATATTTTGTGGGGAAATTTCAAGCATTTGCTCGTCTGAAATGGATTTTATTGGCAGAATGAATTATTTCTCAGTGCTAAATGTTGCGTTGAAAATATTTTTGATGATTCTCTCCCTCATTCCATCATTGTCATTCAATTTCAATTTTTTTCAAAGCAATACAGAAAAAGACGTGAACCCTAAAAAAAATAGGTATTATTTTTCGCAGAGGATTTTTATCACAGGTAGTCTCTCCCTCGCTCCTAAATATCCCTAACCATTTTTCCTCATTTATTTTTCAATCCCAAGACGACATTTTCTCATTGTCTGGAGGATAATTGAGTCTGATGCGTCTCTCTGCCCCCTGTCCACCTCTCCCCGATTCCATTGTACTCCATTGGATTTATTTTGCGCACACTCAGTGCTGATCCTCCTTCTCCACCACTCCACCATGATCGACGACATTTCGTATTACTACTTGATGCTCGTCTACGGCCGTTTGAACAATTACACCGAGTGACTTGCATTGAAATTTCCCCAATTAAATTCTCAAATCCCCTTCATTATCGATCCCCGAAGGAACCACTCGACCGGACTGATTAAACTCAACTCCACTGGAAAGATCGGGAAACTCGGCGTCAACTCCAAGTAGATAAGAACAACGATTCACCCCATGACTTTCCGAAATCATCAAAAGACGATAGGTTCTGCTCATTTTTGTTGTGAAATCATCTCAGCATTCATCAGTTTGATTGCTCAGTAATTTTTGGAAAATTACTTGATGCATGAACTTCATGAATATATCTCATTCTGCCTGAAGCTCTGTATCAAAATTGAAACCAAAAAAAAAATCTCGTTAACTGCACTTGTCTCCCTCTCCACCACTCCTCACCACTTGACAAAAAAATTCCCGGCCTCCCCATCGGGAAATGATGAACGGTAACAGCGGCCCACCATATAGCCCAGCCCCTCTCTCAAACCCCCGCTGAAAAGCACCGTAACATTCACTTGATCCTCACCATAACGATTTTCCCCCCTCGCTGGTACAACCGGAGACGGCGAAATATCGTCAATTACGGTAAAAATTCTCTCTCAAAATATTGAGCGAAATGAGACAATTACTCACGTGAAATTAAATTCTAAACGTTAATGTCGAATGCATCGTTACTCAAATTAAATACATGAAAGAGTGTCTCAGGGAGGAGTGGAAAATAAATGCTACCAGAGGTTGCCGAACTGACGGCACTGGGTATTAAGCTCACATAAGGGATGTCGTAACGGAGGGGCTGTGTTACCATGGTTACTGTTGGTAGCAGGCGGCAGAGGGCGGGGGTGGGGGAGTACTTTGTTTTCTGTCTCCAATTACCTGTGCCGGGTTGACAACCCAATGGCTATACAGCCAAAACCTTGGACAACTGGTAAATGTCATTTCTGGGTGCAGTCAACTCGATCTTGTTGGGTGACAACAATCTGGGGATACTACTGTAATATCTACATTTCCACTGCAAATACCCGGAATAACGGGATCATATGAATTCCATTGGAGAGCTGAGGAAATTTCTCATCAGATTATTAAAAAATCATCCATTTTGGGGCAGTAGTTTAGGAAAAAATCCTAAATCAATTTTCATAGATCATTTAACGATTTTTACATGGCTTTTCACGGTAGGTTAGGGTCTATGGGGCAAAATGGGGTGGAATTAATTGTACAGGGAAGGCCGAAAAATTTACCATCAAATTAAAAAAAAAATCGTCCGTTTTGGTTCAGTAGTTTGGGAGAAAATCGTAAATCAATTGTTATAGATCATCTATCGATCGCTAGATCATTTACATTTTCCACTGTAACTCGGCTTCTATGGGAGCAAAATGGACGATTTTTTTTTTCATTCCACCTGATTTCTTCCGATCTATCGAATGGGACCACTATGAACACCCCACTCCCACCCCTTCCTCCGATAACTCCTGCAAAATTGAGGTTTATCCAAGTTATGTTGGTTTGGGGGGGATTTTTTTTTCTTGTGTGCCAATTACTCCTCGTTAACGTGGGCCATCGGCATGCACAACTCAAGTGCACCCGTCAAGTAATCGACAAGCCATTCCCCACCGGTAAATTCAAACCCCTGCATCAGGAACTTATCGGGTATCGATTTCCCTCCCCGATATAGCGACAAACGAGAGTGCAACCACTATCCAACAAACATGTATATACAAGTATTTGCCCCGACATAGGACTCCAGAGGTTGGATTTAATACCCTAAAAGCCGTTCGATGTTTCAATGAAAAATTACTACTGCGCGCACAACAACTTTCAATTTTTTTTTGTCCCCCGTGATTTTAACGTTTTTTTTTTTTGTTGGACATTCATTGTTCGGGGAGGAGTCGACATTATTTTACAGTGATTTTTTATGGGGGGATTGAGCTGTGGGCGGGGCTGAAATTCAATTCCTCGGGTTAGAGGAATGAATTTATCACGGGCAACCGATTATTACTTCATTCTCACAATTATTGACATTCTATTTCATTCATGTTGAGACGCTTTATCTTGAAATCTAGGCGATAAGGAGAGAATGCCGTTACATAATTATTGCGATAAGATAAAATCACATGTTGGCACATTCCATTAGCTGAAGTTACCAAAAAATACATTGTCAATTTTTTTCTTCAATTTTATTTCTTGCAAAAAATGAAAAAAAAAAATGAAAAATCATCCGAAATACCTTGAAATCTGTTTTCCCCTGGAATTGATTTTTCGATCGATTTTCATTAATTGAATTTTTTTTATTTCAGCAAAAAAACAAAATGGCGCAGCCCTCCGAACAAATAGCCTGGGTTCAGGGGCCCGTACACCACCTTTGGAAAGAAAAAGTAAATTCTCAGCATTCGGTAGATTATTCAAGCCCTGGAAGTGGAAACGAAAAAAGAAATCGGATAAATTCGAGGCTGCTTCTAGATGTGAGTGATATATCTCTCTAATTACATCCAAAAATCCTGAAATTCTCGCGTTAAATTAAATTCTCACACCCCAAGTGTGAGTTGAACTTAAAACTTTGAACGTCATTAAAAGCAAAAAAAAAATTCAATTATCAAAATTCAATAATTTCAGCGTTGGAGAGAAAAATTTCTGTCAGAGCGAATCGAGAAGAGCTCGTGCAGAAGGGAATCCTACTGCCAGACAGTCCGACCTCACCAATACCGGAAGAGGGTAAGTAAATTTCCTACTTTACCGGCTGATGATAAAAGGGATTTACTCCAAATTTTTTAAACTTACCATCGACTTTTCACAATATATGAGAAAATGGGGTCGATAATAACCCCAGTGGATAGTCGGGACAATTTCCGCTTCCAAATACTGGTCATAAACCCATTTGCCCCATTATTTTTGGAGTTATAAAAAACGACAAATTGCTGAAAAAAATTTTTTTTTTGTTTACGGAAGAATGGATGGGGCAAAATGGTTCTATGATCAGGTTTGGTAGGGACAATTCCCCTGACCGCATGATGAAGCTGTTTAAAGTTCACAAGTTCCTCTTTTGAGTGATAATTAATGAATTATGGAATTAATTTTTTTAATGGAAACTCACGATAGCATGAACTTACGATGCGATGAGAAACTTAAAGGAAGGTTGGGGGAATTAATTGACGTGAGAGACCACTGGGACACTCTAGATCCTTTATCCGCACTTGATGATTCTGCGCTTGCGCAGGGTGTGAAAATCCCCGGGTTTACCACCGTGAATTCACATTTTTTTCTATTTACCCTGGTGAATATAAATTCAATCGTGATGAAGAGCCGGTGATATTTTTTCAGTAGAGATGGGAGGGATTTTGCGGGGTCAGTGGAGCACGATTGCACTGTCAGATCAGGAGACATATCTCACCCAACATTTCCCATATTTTATCAATTTTTTTGTTGTTTAGAATGACAGGGGAGATAAATTCTACAGATCGAATGGGAGAATTTAATTGAGTTGGGGATGAAAAGCTATTGGCGTCAGCGAAATACAGAGGAAATGGTGACGATTAATTAGACTTATTCATCAATTTGTCCATCTCAAGCTCAAAGTTCTTTAATTTTGCTCATTACTCTGTATTTAAACTACCTTTGAACTCCACCTAAACCATTATTTACTCATCCTTTGGATTAATGTCAGGAGAGTTCAACTTTCTCGCTGTTTCCGTGAGTCGAAATGGGGTTAACACACACGGGAAATATTCACCCAACTGGACATTCAAAATTCAGACACTGCTTGTAACAAGGGTGAAGTGCATGAGGAGGTGGAGAGGGATTATATGTCTGAGTTTATCGGCGGTTTGACTAATGAGGACCATGTGGGTGCACACTGCATCATAGCAGAGGTTAAATTCTGCATTCTCATCGAATAACAAAATACGATAATCTTAGGTCCACTTGATGGGGTCGAAATGACCCCATCGGATAGATTAACAAATTTAGCGTCAAAGGAAAAAAAATATCCATTTTAGTCCAGGGGTTCGCGGGAGAAAATGCTCAAGCGATTTTTATAGATCATTCATCGATTTCTAGATCATTTACAATTTGTTTCATTGGAAGGAAGGAATGATTCATTTTTCATGCGATAGATCAGGAGATGTACTGTGAAATTACAGAAAATACCATCCATTTTGTCCCAGTAGAACCCGCAAAAATCCTATATCAATGTTCATAGATCATTTATCGACCCCCAGATCACTTCCACATTTTTAGCTGTAACTCGGGTTCTATAGGAGCAAATCGGACAATTTTTTTTCCAATCTATTGGAAAATTTTTGAGCTTTCCAATGGGTTTACTATCGACCCCCCGTCCCCACCCCTTCCTCCAAAAAATCCCATTTGAATGAAAAAACTGATGGAAAAAAATGTTTTTTTTTTTTGAAGGTCCGACGAACGATACGTACAATCAGAAGCCACCGACCCCCCAGCAACATCATCACCAATCATCAACGATACCTGGCACTCAATTTACCAATGCACCACACAGCCAACAACACCAACAACAAAATACCATACTGTCCAACTCAACGACTGTCAATTCTCACTCGTCGTGTACTGGATCGAATAGTAATCAAGCATCAACGCATCCCTCAACCCTCTATCCAGGTGTACCATCAGCTAATCAGGTGAACGGCAGCACGCAAGGTAAGAAACATGGAAAAATATTTTCGCTAACTCGCTATCCACCTCTTTAACGAGTCGAAAAGTCCCTGTTGGACATGAACTCTTGTACTCTTGTGCTTTTGCATAATCGATCCACGAAGTTTCACAGAAAAATAAGTCGTGAGGGCATCTTATCAGTGGGAGCGATCCGAGTGGCAAGCGTTCCTTAATAACAGGATCTCGGATACATTAACTCTTTAGAGAGGAAAAATTTCGGGAGAACCGAAGTTCCGAGGTTGAAAATGACTCCATTGGATACTAATAGTAGGAAAAATCGAACAGTGAAAAACAGAACAGTGTGAGGTGTGCGGACATGACGAATGAAACTTCAAACGTTGATTTTGAGCAATTTTGGTTTCTTTGAAAGGGGAGATTTAGAATCCATTTCGTACTTTATTTCACCCTTTGCCATTTAATTCAATAAAAATTCGATGCGACTGGTGAAACAATCCCGAGGGTATGACACGGGTTTCACAATAAGTGTAAAACCAAAGCCATAGAAACGTTATTTTTGCATCCATTGAGAGGGGTAGATTTGGATTTCTAACAAAAGGTTGGTTGAAGGTGGAATTCAGTGCGCCCCAGACATGACCAGACAAAAACCCCAGTTGCAGTTCTCTGTTGTGCTACCGTTGAGGTACGATCGATACACCCACCTCTTGGTGAAAAGGTGTATAGTCCTTAAAGTTTAGCCCCTCTTCCCCCCCCCCCCCCCCCCCCCCCCCC
>NW_021680872.1:176348-188999 GCF_001412515.2 Diachasma alloeum | reverse complement strand
CCCCCCCAGACTCGTAAAATACTTTGTTTGTATGGGGGATCATAAAAACGTGCGATTCCTGATGAATTTGTGATAGGAACATAGCCTCGAACTTCAAGAAAAGATCTGGCAATTTGGTGAGAGCGTCCAGACACCGTCGAAAATGATCAAATAATAGAGATGCTCATAAAATGATACAGTAACCACAAATGCAACTGTTGTAAGCGTCATGAGCATTGAACCAAATCATTGAAATGACTCCTCAATCATTGAAATTGCAATCCTGTTCTAAAAAGAAGATACGCCGTAAGCTGTAGCGTAACGCTCATTCCTCGAATTTCATTGGTCGAATATTCGGATCCGCCCGCACGTGTTCGACGTCGTGTCACGATTTGTCTTTAACACGCGCGCTTCAGCGCGCGATCGTTCTTGTGGAAAAAGTGAAAACTGAAAAAATTTTTTTTTCACCGGGGGCCAAAGTGTCAGATCTTGGATTTTTTCAGGGGGAAAGTCGACTTTCGCCAAAATCGAATTTTTTAGCCGGGTGAGCGTTGATTCCAACTATTTAAGTGACGGGCTATTCAGAACTCTCAAAAGTATGTGGGAAAAGTCAAAACTGAAAAAGTTTTTTTTTGCAGATTTTCAAAGGATCAGATTTTCCGTTTTTCCAGGGGGAAAATCGACTTTCGCCAAAATCGAATTTTTTAGCCGGGTGAGCGTTGATTCCAACTATTTAAGTGACGGGCTATTCAGAACTCTCAAAAGTATGTGGGAAAAGTCAAAACTGAAAAAGTTTTTTTTTGCAGATTTTCAAAGGATCAGATTTTCCGTTTTTCCAGGGGGAAAATCGACTTTCGCCAAAATCGAATTTTTTAGCCGGGTGAGCGTTGATTCCAACTATTTAAGTGACGGGCTATTCAGAACTCTCAAAAGTATGTGGGAAAAGTCAAAACTGAAAAAGTTTTTTTTTGCAGATTTTCAAAGGATCAGATTTTCCGTTTTTCCAGGGGGAAAATCGACTTTCGCCAAAATCGAATTTTTTAGCCGGGTGAGCGTTGATTCCAACTATTTAAGTGACGGGCTATTCAGAACTCTCAAAAGTATGTGGGAAAAGTCAAAACTGAAAAAGTTTTTTTTTGCAGATTTTCAAAGGGTCAGATTTTCCGTTTTTCCAGGGGGAAAATCGACTTTCGCCAAAATCGAATTTTTCAGCCGGGTGAACGTTGATTCCAACTATTTAAGCGACAGGCTATTCAGAACTCTGAAAAGTATCCTATTTTAAAAAGAACATACGCCGTAAGCTGTAGCGTAACGCTCATTCCTCGAATTTCATTGATCGAACATTCGGATCCGCCCGCATGTGTTCGACTTTGGTCGGCTTTCGGTTTTCGTGTCACGATTTGTCTTTAACACGCGCGCTCAAGCGCACGATCGTTTTCGTACAACAAATAATTCATGAATATAGTTACACATCAGGCGTCAGTCATCTGATCCGCTGCAATCATCAACAGCATTCAAAATCGAATGATAAATCAGTCAACCACCAGAGTCACTACAAAGTCAAAATTCGCCTCAAATCTAGTTCAACATATTCAGGAATCAATGAACACTCGATATCTCGCTCCACTTCCCTCCAGCATACATCATCAATCTCTTCTTCATCCTCAGCTACCTTCTCGAAAGTTCCCCACGACTTTTTCCCCCACACCTAATGGCCATTTTTCATGGTAAAGGATTCATGAAAAAAGTTATTAACACGTTGCGGAACAAATATCGAAGTTTGAGTCTTGTCCAAACGAGGAAATAACCTGCGTGACGGAATATTGGGGGTGACGGAAATTCAAGAAGGGTCGCCGTGATTGCCTCTGGCCCGTCTCCCGGGGAATTGCGTCGGTAGCCATTTATCTTTCTGTCTATCAGATTACCAGACACAGACGTTATTGAATGAAGCTCAGACACAATCGATATATGGAGGGTCTCCAATTGGCCAACGCTGATTGGGGTCAAAATGACCCCATTCGTTAGATCGGAAAGTTTACCATTAAATTAAAAAAAAGACGATGTAAATCGGCTCAGTGGATCCTGAGAAAATCCTAAAAGAATTTTCATAGATCATTCATTGATTTCTAGATTATTTTCACAGTCCTTCAAAATTAATAGTTTTTGCCTCATTCCACAGGTAGGAAAATGTACTATAGAATTCTAAAAACCTGGTGCAAATTGGCCAAGTGGATATTGAGAAAATCCTGAATGAATTTTCCATCGATCACTTATCGATCGTTAGATCCTTTTAGGAATTTCCTCTATAACTCTGGTTCTATGGGAGCAAAATTGATAATTTTTTTTTCATTGGAAAACTGGTGAAGTTCTTCACTCGATTGACAATAAGAAGATCAATTGTTCTAGATCAATCAACTTCTAGATCATTTTCAAATTTTCCACTTTTCTTGATGAGACGATACATCTCCGAATTTATCAATTAAGCTCACCACCACCACTACAAAACGCTATGTGAATATAATACCAAAAAATCTTCAAGTAATCGGATGAAAAATAATAACTTGAAGTGTGATGAGACTGCTGACCTCCCCGGAGATCAGTCATTCTTCACAAAAGTAGACAGATCGATTTCTCGGTTGCACCTGTAGTTATTCGCGTGACACCGGCAGTATCTGTGGAACAACCTGTCGTACCTAAAACTATGAGCCACATGAGCACCACTACCCACCACCATCACCACCACCACCACGAGGAAACTGGTTGGCTTTGGCATCAGGGGAAATGAAAACGAGCCCCTGACGATGCATTCCGTTATACACGTACAAGTCAATCGAAAATCGATAAGTACTATACGTGACTACCATAGATATACCTACAGGTGCATTCATTCCTGTGTGTAACGCAAAAGTCATAAAATAATCATAATAAAATGCCGGGATGGAGTGAGTTTTCCGCCTGCATTTTCTCATCTCAATTTTTTTCTTGGATTCGGCGTCGGGGATGTACAACATATTTTCCGATCGAATGAGGTCTTCTATTGAAAAAAATGGAGAATTCAATTTTCTTCCCGGAAAATAATTCTCGTACTCAATGGCGAGGCATGAAATACATTTCATCGGATTACTGGAAAATTTCCGATGAAAAATTCAATTTTTTTTTCCAATTATCTATGGAAATATTGGACCAAGATCGTTGTTTATAATATTTTTAAAAAAATATTCATTTTTCTCCAGTTATTTGTGAAAAAATCCTAGATTAATTTTCATAGATCATTGATCAATTTTTCTATCATCTCGCTTTAATTCAGAATCTACGGAATCGAAGCTACTCAATATTCTGTCTACTGTAGAATGTGAGATATTTCTCGTGGAATTGACAAGAAAAACTCATCATTTAGCCTCAGTAGATCCTTAAAAAATCCCGAATCAATTTTCATAGATCAATAATCGATTTCTAGATCACTTCCATTTTTGGCTGTAACTTGCGTTCTATGGGAGAAAAAACGACGATTTTTTATTTAATTTCATGGGAAATGACCCGACCTATTCAACCAGCACACCCCCATCCCTTCGAATCACCGCAGAATGAAAAAATAAATAAATTGGTTGAAAATTCAATTTTCAAAGTACTTCATTGTGCTAAAGTGTCTCGAAATGTGTTGAAAATGGGTGAAAATAAATTTTAAACCAGTGGAACAGGTCGTGTTGGGTCAGCCACCCATAGGATAATGCTTTATGCCGGTAATACATCCACCAGTTCCATGTACTTGCGTTAAACCGACGACGGAAGGTGCGCGTACGTTTCGAGCTTGCAGTTTCTAGGTACCCTACGGGCTCAAGAGGGGCGGGGGTGGGCAGGGGGGGTTGGATGAATCAAGGGGTGGGATTCGTGTACTCGGGAAAGGTGGCGTCGGCGTCGTGACGCCCGGAGAGGGTTCAGTTGGTGTTCGACCTCAACTCGTGTCGTGTAACTCATGATTATTTTCCGGTTGCAAGAGCACAAAAATTACATTTTTCCAGTGTTTTATTCCATTTGTTTGGTGTTTGTGGATTATTTCAGTGGTTTCAAAAGTATAACTGATCAATATTTCCACTAAAAAACCTAGAGATTCAATCATTTCTCGAACAAAGACCAAAATTTTTATTTTTGTTTTTGTTTAAAAAATTGTTTTTATCAATAATTCGTCGTGTTTTGGTCTAGGGAAATTTTTCCGGGGCTTGAGTATTCAATCATCACGTGATTCAGGAGCATTGCATGCGAATTGAAGCACAAAGCAACTGAAAATAATCATTTTTGTGAATTAACAAAAAAGTAAAATTTTTGAAAATCGAAAAATTGGGATTTTCTCGGAAACTACTCCCTAAATTCTCATGAAAATTATCTCATTCCATAACCAGGAAACTTAGCGATGATTTAAAAAAAAAATGAACCCGTTTAGCCCCAGTGGTTGTGGGAATATCGTGAAGTCAGTTTCTGGGCCATCGAGCCGTTTTTTTCGTATTTCGCCTGGACTAATGGAGGAAAAAAATCAGCCCGGAGTGTTTTCCACCGGAAATTTTCCTACCTCTACAATAAGCTCACCCCCACCCCCTCTATCCCCGAGATATACCCGAAAAATTGTTTTTTTTGTTCACCTTGATTGAAGAATAACAAAGAGTGGCAGTTGATTAAACAAACAATAACAAATGTGACGTACATCGACCCCTAACATCCTCGTGACCCGACGACCTACGTAGTGTCTTGGCTGGGGTCAGTGGGTACCGCCCGGATGTCAAAATAAATTTCAATAATGAAAACAGAAAATCAGTTCCAAAAATTTACGTTTTAATTTTCATTATCAGTGATTTTTTTTTAATGCGAAAAATATCTCGAAGTTTTGCAAACGTTTTCTAACCTCAAAAAAAAATTGCATCATTTTTTTTTCAAAAAACATTTTTTTAAACATTTTTTTTACTTGAAAAGAAACATTTCTTCTAATTTCTACAACTCGTTTTTAATTTTTTTTTCATTAAATTTTTTTCAACTTTTGAGAAAATATTCTCAGAATGTTTTTGAAATTCAAAAGACTTCATTTCAAGAAATGTATTGAAAGTAAAAAAAAAATGCTTTGGAAACATTTATTGAAAGTCGACAACAATTCCTTGCTGCTGATACCAAACTTCAAGTCATCACGAAATTTGAATATTTCAATGATTCCAAAGCCACGATGACAGGAACTTGTCAGTGATGAAATCAATTAATTCATTTCACTTCGCGAATACAAACTCAAACCAAGTTTAATTGCCGAGAGTGCACACACAGAACAGCCTCGGCACATGAATTATTCCCTGTCTTCTTTGAATCGCAAAATTTTCTATTTTTCCGATCCCATGACCGAGAGACGAACAAATATAATCATAAAAAAAATCATGGCGCAATGAAAATATGAGGGACGAAAGTTTCCATTTTTTTTCCACTCCTGAATCACCTTTTATCTCTACTTTAAATGAGGTCGAGAACGTGGAAGTGGTGGGAGAGCCGGTGAAGAGGACTTTACACTTTTTGTAACGAAAAAAAAGTCATTCAAACTAATTCAATTAATCAAATATCCCAACTCGACGGTTTCTTGGCTTCTCAACCATCCTCAATGCAATTCCCATTTTCTTGACTTTTTATCGGGAAAAAAATTGAAAATAATTTGCATGGAGGAGGGATTGATGATGACCCCATTGGATACATCAGAGAATGTACCCACAAATTAAAAAAAGACGATTCATTTAGCCCCCACAGAACCCGAGTTACAGCAGAAAACGTAAAAATTATCAAACCATCAATGATCTATGGAAATATTTAGGATTTTTAGGAGGACTACTGGCGCAAAATGAAATGTCTTTTTTCAGTTCTATAGGATACTTCTCGGGCTGTCCGATTGAATCATTTCCGACCCATTTCGCCCAACCCATGTAAAAATGATCTAGCGATCGATAAATAGCCTAGAAAAATTGTTTTAGGATTTTCTCGGAAACTGCTGGAGCAAAACGGATGATTTTTTTTAAATTCCATGGCAAATTTTCTGATCTATCGAAAGGGGTCATTACCGACCCCAGTCCCCTCCTCTCACCACCATCCCAGCAGGAAAATGGCTCCCGAAATGAAGTAATTTTATCAAATGAAAAAAAATTTCTTTAAAAAATTTCTTTTTCTTTTCTTTCACGTTACGTATATCCGTGCAATCTCAACAATTGTTGATAGAGTCATGTCAGTCAAGGTGAGACACTCGTCAGAGGGTGAGGATTAGCGTCAGATAAGCCCACTCAGCCGCTGATAGTCGAGTTTAACCTCACGAATCGATTCTCCACGTCTCCTCGGACGATTCTCAAATCCGACCTTAAGCCCTTGACTCCTCCCCCGGAAGAAAAATCCACGACTATTTTTTCTCCCTCCCACCCCTAGCCACCAGTCGAACCCAAACAGTTTTTTAACAATTTTTATTTCTCCCATTTTTTTTCATCAGAAACATAAAATTGGAAGCGATATGAGTGATTAATGTCGACGCGTGATGTGCAAAAAAATATATCGAGTGGAAAAAAAAAGTAAGAAAGGGACTGGAAAAATATGAATATGTGTGAGTGGTTTGGATCAAATGCTTCAACTGGATGTCATTCACCTCTCGTACACGAAAACCCATCCAATTAAAGTTGCACAGAGTGATGTTTGATGCTGCATTGGTGTTTCATGCGGCGACGAAAAGGTCTTCATCAGAATCATTAATTTTTTTTCCAATTATTTTTCAAAATCATAGGAATCATCAACTTTTCATTTTGCGAGAATTAAAAATCTCGGAATTTTTTATTGAAAATTATTTCAGTCGAAAGCCAGAAAAATTTCCGGTTGAAAGTACAATATATGATCACCATTTTGTCTCCACAACTTCCGGAGAAAATTACGAAAGAAAATTCGAGGGGCAAAAGGGGTATTTTTTTATTTGATGAGAAATTTCCCTGGCTATCGGCTGGGGTGATTTTTTACTGTGGAAACATCAACAATGGCGAGGGGCATTAATTTCCCCCGGAATCTTCATTTTTCACTCGGCATTCATTTTTAAATGGGGAAAAAAAGGTAGACGACCTGTACGCCCCCCCCCTACCCCCACTTAGGCTGATTGGTTGCCTCCACCTCGTGCCAAAAGTCGTCTGCATAGAGTGCCGGGGATACTCATGCATCCAGAAAACAAAAATAAGAAATCCTTGTAGACCTGAAAAGCAATTCAATCGCCCCAATATCATAGATCACTGTTGGAATTTTGAATTTAGCGCCGCTGGAGAGGCAGCGACATTTCCGTTTCCGAATATAATTTGAAGATTTATTCATCTCCACTGCTTCCGATAGATCAGGGAAGTTGACATCCAAGGAAAGAAGAATAATTTATTTTACTTCACAAGATCCTGAGAAAATTGTTGATCGATTTTCATCGATCATTTATCGATCGCTAAATCATTTTTTCCATTCGCTGTAACTCCGATTCTATGGGAGCAAAAAGGTTGAATTTTTTTTTGATTTCATGGTAAATTTCCCCACCTATTCAACCATCCCACCTGCATCCCCCTCCAGGCCCTCCCTCCCCCCTTCTCATTCCAACGTCTTTGTTTACCGAAGAAATTGAGCAGAAAAGGGGCAATAAAACGGCTTGGATCAAAGAAACGCCTAAATACTCACCCCTCGACGTCTTTTTATAGTTCAACCCTCCCTTGCCCCACCCCTCGATGAGAGAAAATTTCCTCAAGGTCACTGTAATCATCGTCCTCCATAGACTGGCCACTCGACTCGCCTCAACTTGAATCAAAATATTTTAATAATTTAGAAATATATCATCTCCCATTATCGATAATGGCTCTCATGATACCAAGATATATTCATTCATTACTTCGAGTCCATAAAAGGGGATGAGGGTGAATGAAAGGGGTAGTGACGAAAGGGGAGAGGGCAATTTATCCTGATTGTCAATGGCACTTCCTCGCTTTTGCTTCATACTCGTCCCACGTTGAATATTCCACTTCAATCTTTCACTCTGCCTACCGTTCTCAATGGCGATGTGGCAAGGGGGGTTTCGAGGATGTCTGGCGTGGCGCTAGCTAGCGCCACACGACGCATTAAACGCCGGGGGAAGGGGTGCTTTATGACAGCAATTATCCTTAGACTCGTAAAAAATTATAGCACCATGAACTCGAAAGACATGTGACTATCTCTCAAAATACCTCGCAACATCAATAATCAATAATTAACATCATCTCGCAAGAGAACACTGAGATAATTTCACAACAGGAGAGTGAAGGTCATGAAGTTCATTCATAAATAAAAATAGATAAATAAATTCCGTTTCCCCATGACTTCAAAAAATTCTGTTTCCCGTCAATTTTTGTTCTCCCGATAACTCGACAACAGTTGCACCTGTGGGATTTTTTTTTAATTCGTGAGTGAATTTCCTGATCTATCCAATGGGGTGATAACTGACCCCCATAAAAGTTCTCTCTCATTAGTTGAATTTTGAGATTTATCTGATTTTGAGGGCGGAAATAATGAAAAGCTAATTATTCACCGTCTCCATCTCTCGGAACTCTTGTCAAAGTCTCACCCACCTCTACATTACATAATTATAATACATAGTACCCCTTCACCCTCCATCCAACTGGTACCACCGACAAATCGATTTTCGACATCCATCCATCTCCAACACTTCCAACATCAAAGCACACACTCTATACCACCACTTGAAAGTTTTAACACGGCAATTTAATTGGTCATTAATCTAAAAACATGATTCTTTCGTTGGAATTTGATAGAGTGAATTTTTTTTCTGTAAAAAATGGTAGAAATTTCTTCCATTCGTTCTCTTCATACTCTTCCACTGTTTAGAGTAACTTGGAATTTGGCGATATGGGTGGGGGCTGCATTATGCGAGACGGGGCAACCATAGGTTATTACCGGCCTGACTGATGCCTTAGACAATTTGAGTTTAGCTTGTGTCGACAGGGATTTGTTTTTAAATAGGTAGTAGAGCCTAACAATGACGGCTTTTGCTTTTTCATTCGCGTGACATTCGCAAAGACATGATAAAAATTTGTTTTCCAATTTTTTTTATTCCCTTTTCACGTGAATAAAACATCCTTCATGCCCATGTTTTCGCAATAACACCTGTTATCATACAATCACACAATGATTATGGAACGATCGATTATGCCCCAAGGTTTGCACTACCTCGTGCAGTACTTCCATTGGATTTATCTCCACCAAACACTCTCTCTCATTTTTATCAATCACCTCCCACCAGGAGTCACGAATTTCGGATTCATCGTTAATTCCACCACACGTGTAACTCACTTTCTACATCATTAATGATTGCCGAATTATCCCATGATCCCAGGACGTGATGAAAATTCAACGAGTCGGGGTATCGTGTGTTTTTTCTCTCTTTCACTCGTTTCTGTCGCACTGCGGACGTAATTCTGGGGGATTTTATCGCTCACTCTGTCATCAGTCACCCCCCAGACAGAATCCCACGCACTTATCTCAATCAATTTCCGATCATTCTAGTCGTCAATATCATTTTACTTCTCGATTTCCAGTGAATAAACGCTCAAGCCCATAACGTTCACATTTTAAAAATTTCAAAATGAGAGGGGGGCAAAATGGATCGTTTCGTCGGATAGTCGTGAAAATTTCTGCTTGAAAACCCCGGTAATAAACCCATTTTGCCCCGGGGGTTCCCCTGGAATGACGGAAAAACCGGTTAAAATCGGTTGTTTGGTCTCGCGATAACTCATGAAATTGCGGGGCAAAAGGGGTTTATGGCCAGTGTTTTGGAACGGAAATTTTCCCGCCTATCAAATGGCTCAATCCATTTTGCCCCGCAATGAATTATCATTCTTATGATTACGATGAAAGAGTCCAATTGATGAATAAACGGTACCTCCCCGTTCCAACAAGACAATGACCGTTACCCAGTAACTGAACTGTCCCTCAGTTGTGACAGACGCGTGTGTGTAAATGCGTCATGTGCCGACGGTTGGTAGCTTCCGGTCACGGCAGAACGATAGATTTAAATTATAATCGAAGGTGTCGTCGAAGGCACGAGACATACGAGTGTCACTTGAAGTATCACATAAACGAGATAAGTGCCGAGTTCATACGGTGATGATGGGATTTATTATGGGCTGTACGTGTTTCAAAGGTACACTTGCTAGTATTTTAAAAGGTTCGTTTATTTTCTGTTGATTTTTTCAGTTTCTCTTTTTTTTTGTTGAATTTTTTTTATTGATATTTTTACATTTTTTTTGGTTAAAGTGAAATTTTATGCTTTTCTTGTAGATAAATATTTTTATTCACAATTTTGAAAAATTGTGAACCCATTTTTTCAATTGGAGATGATTTTTTGGTGATTGAATTATAAAAAAATTGAAAATTCGTAGAAAAAATTTCATAAAATTTCACGAAGTTCTTTTTTTTATTGATAATTGTTTTTTAAACATTTTAATAGCAATAGAAATTGAAAATAATATTAAAATCAATTTTTTTTTGTTGAAATTGATTTTTAAAATATTTTAATATCAATAGCAATTTTTTAAAAATTGTAAAATAATTAAAAATTAACGAGAGATATCGTTTTTAAAGGAAAAAGAAAAATTCAAATTCTAAAAAAATCCCTGAGGGGTAAGTTACACCCCGGCTATGTAACCCTAGTATTATTAGCTCAGGAGCCCCCAAAAGCCGGAGTAGTTGACCTGTAACTTCAAAGAATCCCATCAGAATCCTCCAAACCTCCACCACCAGAGCCCAAACCCGTGTACTTCCCCGAGAGTCTCGAGCCCTTCCCATGTGTAATCCAACCCAATAACCCAGGAGTGTTGGACGAGAGCCAGAGTAGAGCCCTCTCGTCTGCAGGTGTTGCCTTGACAAAATTTCTCAAGCGCAAAAAATAAGAAATGAAGACAAAAAAAAATGTCCTGAATCAACAGACGGTCTCCACGCCCTCGCAACTAACCGTTTTCCTTGTTTTTATGTTTCAGGTGAGTCCAAAAACAGTTTAGACTATCTCTTTAACGTTCTTGAAGACCTGCAGCACACGTGAGTAGACAAAAAACCAAGGTGACAGGCATTAAGTTCATTCGTGCAATAATTTTCCGAAAATTATGTGCGGATGAAAATTCAGTAGTTGAATTAATTATTGCTCGCCAACATCAATAGAGAGTCTCTCAAAAATATCTCACAGAAAGATCGTGCAGCATGATCATGCGGTATCACATGATACACATGAAAATATCGCAATGACAATGATCAGTAATTAGCATCATCATCTCGCGATACAGGGCAGGGGGATTTTAAATAGTATTAATGAATTTAATCGTGCATTTATTATAAATATATCCTGCAGCTGTGATTCTCAGCTAAAATGTCAAGTAAATAATCTTGATGATTGTCTTCGTCATTCACACATTTTCTTCCCATCAGATGTCAGTCTACATCTGGAGATTATTTCCAATTCCAATTCTTTACTGAGGGTTTCAACCAGGAGTCCCCATCGAAGCCACAAAGCAATAACAGAACATAAGACACAAACATAAATACAAATGTATACAATCCCTAAGATCACACTGAGATAATCTCACCCCAGGGGCGTGAAAATCATGAAGTTCATTCATTGAGTAATTTCCCAAAAATACATAAGCAAACAAAAAATCAATAATCAAATTAATCATCTGCCGTGAGCATCAGTAGAAATGATGAAAGCTTGGCTATATTCTCCTCCCAGATTTAGAAGTCAATCAAATTTCCCAGATTTTTTTTTTCAAGTACTCCACCAACTTTTTTACAACGCGAGTTTGAGGATATTGAAGAGGTTGTTACTGCGTCTGCAATAACGTTTTGACTTTTATTACTACTGTGGAATGCACGTTGGCTCAGCTGCACTCTCCCGTGCATCGATTTCAATGCTCTCGTTTTTATTTCTTTGTTCAATGACACAGCACACGGTGGCGCCATTTTCGCATTGTATGGAAGCTTGCGAAAGCTCGGACTAGGGGAATCAATAAGTTGTTAGCACTGCCATCTATCAATGATAACATCTGATGAAAAATGAAGTTGGAAAAAGTGAAGAAAACTCGAGGAAAATTCATGAACAGTATTGAATTTTTTAAAGAGTTCTGTCGGAAAAATTTCATTTTCACCAATAACACAATTTTATTTTCCATCGGTAAGACGGCATTTCCGCGTCGGCAAAACAGTCTACACCGGAAATCGTGAGCTTTTCACCAGATGGCGATAGATGAATGAAATTTCAAGGAATGAGAACAAAGAGATGAATGGGAAGATCCGATCAATTAGCCCCTCATGTATAGATATTCCAAATTTTTATTCTTTTCCTCATTGAAGTAGTTTTGGAGAAAATTGCGAGCTAATAACAAACATTTGCTAGTTAGTACTTTTTTTTAAATAAATTTTTGAGAAATCACCCCTGAAAAAAAGGCGTTATCCCCCCTATTTCATTATTTCCAAAAAAATTTATCACCAATCGGTAGCAAATTGTTTGAAGATTTTTGCGAGTTAAGAAAAAAATCGTCAATGCACTCCTATTATTGTGTAAATTAACAATTCCAATTTCAACTGAAAACCAGAGTTGATGACCAGAATTTGTAGCAG
>NW_021680872.1:164720-173801 GCF_001412515.2 Diachasma alloeum | reverse complement strand
TCGAGAAATGGCGTGCTAGGACCTCTAAAGATGGTGTTGAACCAGGGGAGACTCCTAGACCTCAATGTTTCATACATACTCCTAGACCCCATTGTCCTCCTAGGCAATGTTGTCACAACTCGGCTTTTTAATTCAAAATAGACATCATCTTTAGAGACATTTGTCATCTTTAAATACTTCTGCACGCAATTTTTCGAGCCGCTCTTTCATTTGAGCAAAAANACATCTCTGCTACAAAGTCTGGTCATCAACTCTGGTTTTCAGTTGAAATTGGAATTGTTAGTTTACACTATAATAGGATTGGATTGACGATTTTTTCTTAACTCGCAAAAATCTTCAAACAATTTGCTATCGATTGGTGATAAAATTTTTTGGAAATAATGAAATAGAGGGGATAACGCCTTTTTTTTCAGAGGTGATTTTTTAAAAATTTATTTTAAAAAAAGTACTAACTAGCAAATGTTTTTTATTAGCTCGCAATTTTCTTCAAAACTACTTCAATGAGGAAAAAAATAAAAAGTTGGAATATCTATACATGAGGGGCTAATTGACCGGATCTGAATGGGATCAATGATTGAATTGATATTTTGGATTCAACGATTCAATTATTTTCACGAATAACTCGAGAGCCTGAAGAGATGGATTATTGAAAATAGTGTCATTAGAGAGCGAGGAAAAACTCTGCAGGACGAGCCATATTGCCCCACAACAAAAATAATTTTTCGAGGATAAAAAAGTTTTTTCATTCTGACTCGAGAGCTTAACGAGATTGAGGGGTCATCCTGCTGTGTTCTCCATCGGAAATTTTCCTGGCCAGCCAGTGACATCATTTTTAATTATCCACCCTCTTCAGCTTCCCCACATAATTCTAATTATACCCCCGCCACAAGGTCAAATCCCACCGTAACGTCACTTCCTCTATATTTATTAAAACCGCAAATGTGGATTTTATCAATGAGCGTAAAAGGTCATATCCGATGCCATCCATAACTATTCATAGACGTTTAATCGACCATTCGCTTTATGCACAGTAACTCTATTGAATTCCACATCTGCCATAAAAATAAAAATAAAAATAAAAGTAAAAATAAAAAACCTCAAATAGAGTTTAAAATAAAAAACACATCCACAGCGTTCCGATATCGCGTCATCAGCCCTTTCATTGAATACATTCACGAGGAAATAATATTTTTTCGCCATTGGTATTCGCACTAAATTCAAATAAATGGAGGAGTGAAACCTCATATTTTATGATTTTTTCCCCCCTAAATCGCATTCAGTTCTGAAAATTAATTTCCAGTCAACTGTCCATAAAATTTCATTTTTTTTCTAACAATGCACTTTTCCCACGAGTATGCAGCCCTAGATTTCTCTGCCCTCCGCGTGCTTAAAATTTCACTTGACGCCCCAGTAGCGAAAAATTGTTTAAATACTTCATACTCCTTGTTCAACTTCATTCGGCGCCTAGAGTAGAATTTAGCACGTGTCGAGGGCTCACCACCGCAGTTAAATTGCACCCCCCCCCCCTTTCATAGCCCCCAGCCCCTCCGGGAAACTATGCAAACTCAAATGTGGTTTATGTGTACTTTCGCCCCTGTCTGTATCACCAGTAACTCCCGGCACCTTGCTCAACACCAAATTCAACCCAGTGTTTACTTACTCGGTTGGTATTCCCCCTGATTTACACGTGCAGCCAGCACTCAATGCTATCGTATCGGCGAAAATTTTCCACTTATATAACGGTGGAAAATTTATTGACCCAAATGCAGCGATTTAAATTACCCCACAAATGGCTGCAGAAACAATTTGCTCTGATTAACTAATTTAATTGGCGATTGGATATTAATTAACATTGCGAGGAGAAATGTGAGTGGGTAAGCGAATGAATTTCAAATGAGAATTGTCCAGAGAATTCAATAGAACCATTATTCTGACCTTTTGAAGGGGTGGAGTTGGAGGAGGATTAGGGGTTGTTAATGACCCCAGTCGATAGATCACGAAATTCAACCTGGAATGAAAAAAAAGACGATCCGTTTCGCCCCCATAGAACGGAAGTTACGGCGGAAAAGGTAGAAATGATCTAGCGATCGATAAAAGATCGATGAAATTTAATTCAGGATTTTTTCATGAACTACTGTCGCAAAATTGATGACTTTTTCGTTTAATTTCGTGAAAAATTCCACTACTTCAGAGATAGAATCGATCGCAACCCCTTTTAGCCCGATCGATCCTCGAGAGTGCTCTATCAATGATCTATGAAAATTGATTAAGGATTTTCTCCTGAACCACTGAGCCAAAATGGATGATTTTTTTTTTTAATTCCGCGGGAAATTTCACCGACTATCGGATGAAATTATTTCCAACCCATTTTGCCCCAATGGAATCCGCAATGTGAGCTGTGAGAGTAATCTACGAATCGATGAATGAATAGTGAAAATTGATGAAGGATGTTCTTCTGAGCCACTGAGGCAAAGTTAACGTTTATTCTACTCCCCATGAAATATTGCGATCGTTCGAAAAGCGTGGGCTTCATCCCGCAATATTAAAAACTTGAGGATTAAATTTTTCTCTGAATAAAGTTTAGGATTATCTCTCCCCCCGCATTGATGACTAATTCAACTCTTTCATAATCGAAAGCACGCAAGTATAATGAGCTCGAAGCCCACTCCGGCTGGAATGGAATTCCCCGGGAATGGATTTCACTGCATCCCCCCCGGTAACTCGCCCACGCGGGATCTCCGTTGCAGCTGCTCACCTAGAGAGAGAGAGAGAGATGGATATATCAAACTATAATCCATATCCCAGCCCCTGGACCGCTCCAGTGATTACATTACTTGACAGCTGACAATGCGAATGCCCAAAAGGGCTTGATTAGATTTATATAACCGTTCGATTGACCCTGCGGCGTACGCAGAATTCCATTCTGCAACCGGTAACCCCAACCTTTTGAAGAGCCCAAGGGCTATAAATACTGGATCAAGCCATTGAAATGACTCGATCCTCAATCGTTGAAGTTGCAATGCAACAAATAATTCACAAAGCCAGTCAGACCTCAGACCTCAGTCATCTGATCGTCTGCAATCATCAGCAGCATTGAAAATCGAATGATATATCAGTAAACCATTAGAATCATTGAGTTCACTTTTCACCCCCCTCACCTGCACCGCAAATTCACTATTTCCTCCATTTCTCCAAAAAACTTTCCCCGGAGGATTTATATCCACAACTCCCAGCACCGAAGCCACGAGGATGAACTCATGATTTCAGTGGTTTATTCCCTCCCTCCGCCTCCTCCCTCACCCCATGCCCACCGTAGCATTCAACCGCGTTGACGTAATCGCACTCACAGTGCACTTGACTTCCGTACACATATACATCATATGGACCTAGAGTTTGCAAGGAAAAGCTCGAGTGTCAAGGTCAAGCCCGGGTAAACTTTCAACCCCTGAATTTTCCACCGAAAATCCCTCCCATGAGTTTAGGCCGTCAAGGACAGGGGCCTCAGGGTCACAGCCATTGGGGTACAGTGTTATCGTTAATTGAAGTGTATTCAGTTACCAAATTTCAGTGATAATTATTCTGTTAATTGATAATTAGTAGTTTTAGGGGTTGCCCTGGGGGGTAGCGAGGGATATTGAACATTGCAGGTGGATCACCTTAGAAAATTGTGAGGTTGTTGGGGAAGTTCGATAAAGTCGCATTATGATGAACTTTGCGGCAATTTGGGTAATTTGGGGGATGGATATTGGAAAATGGCCTCATTGGGAAGCCCGGGAATTTTCCGGTGAATAACACTGCGAGGTGGTTCATTCAGCCCCACAGGCTGGCTTTTTCATCGTAAATTTCATGTAAATTTCCCGGGCTTTCCAATGAGCTCAAACAATTTCACAATTCCCACCCCTTGAGCATCACCAGACATTCCTAAAAAATACCCCATAAACAGGATTGAATAACTCGAGAGCCTGAAGAGATGGATTATTGAAAATAGTCTCATTAGAGAGCCAGGGAAATTAACGATGCAAAACTCTGCAGGACGAGCCATATTGCCCCACAGCTCGAGGAGATGCAACGAAAATAAATTCTCGAAGATGAAAAAATTTTTTCATTGTGTCTCGAAGAGAGCTCGAAGGGCTTGAGGAGTCGTCTTGTAGAATCTTTATCAAAACCGCACGTGTGAATTTTTTCAATGATTGAAGGATTCTCTTCATGTTTTCCCCATCGGAAATTGCCCAAACTCTCTAATGAGACCCTTTGCAATCCTCTAGTCCTTTACCACCTCAAACTAAGCTTTAACATCACGGAGATCGAAAGTGTTATAAAGCTAAATACACTGAAGACCATAATTTTCTTCCTGCATCCAACCTATCCCCCGGATAAATTCTGCGGTGGTTATCGATTCACGACCTACATCCGGTCGACCGTGAAATTGATGAAAGCCGAGGAGGGGTGGAGAGCTTGAACCCGAGAATGAATATGTGAAGTCTACCTTTGATGTTTCAACACGTTATCCCGAGAGTATCTGACACTCTCGGTCCAACCCCCAAATATTGTTTCCATTTTCGTTGATATTTGAAGGTTATCTCGGGCACGGACAGAGGTTGGGAGGGGATTGAAATTGAGTGTATTGAATAGCCGGGAAAATTTCCGGTTGAAAACACTGTTGGACGGCCTATTTTGCTCCACAGACACTCGAGATATCGCGAGAGAACACATTTTCAATTGAGAAAATGCCGTTTTTCGGCCGCTTGATATCGAAAAACACTTTTTCTTTCACTAGGACAATAAAGTATTGTATGATACACGTGAAAAATGGTTGTTTTCAACTCGCGTGGGTATATCTTAAACCGAAACGGAAGTTTTCACATGCATTTAAAACTCTTTTTATTGTACAACAGAAAAAAAAATCACTTTTTCGATCCCCAAGAGAAAAAAATAGTTTTTTCCTCTCAAGTAAAATAACATATTGCACGATACGCGCGAAAATGATAGTTTCTGCAGAGTTCAATGTTATTTGTAATTCTAACCATCGCATAAAAAATACTTTTTTCCACTAGTATCATATAAATACAAATTCCTAACCTCAAATCGATTTTTTCCTCTCTAAAAGCTATTTCATCTATAACTCCGGTAATAATACCCCAAAATGGACGATTTTTTTTTTAATTCCATCGTAAATTTTTCGATCTATCAAACAGCATCATTACCCACTTCCTCCGCTGTACTCCTTCACGGAAATCCATACAAATCTCCCCTAAAAAAATCGACTAAATAATTGAATAAAAATCGGTTCGACATTTTCTTCCGAAAAATCGATACCATTCCGTAACCTCTTTCCCCCTTCTCGCAGATGACCCGAAATTGCTCCCAATGCTTGAGATTTTCCTCAGGATATCCTCCAGCGGTGAAATAAAATCCCGAAAAAACCACCTAGAGACGAAACTGCGGAAAAGGAAAAATAAAATTGACAAAACATATCCGTTGCGGTTTGCACTGCTACCCCTGTTTCACTCCGTATCCTTGAAGCAGCAAGAAAATCCACCATTTTGATGCTGGAATGTGTTACTGGAGAGGGGAGGGGGATGAGTAAGTGCAGTCATAAAAGGAGTCGTTGAAACATTTGTGACCAATAACGTCACTTTACGATTTAGCGGTGGGGAGGAGTGTCAGGTGTTGTTGGTGATGTGCAAGGGGATTTTCCACTTCCTCTAGCGTTGCAAATGGGAGTTGAAGGGAATTTGAGAGAGCTCTTGGCTTCTGAGAATCGCATTTCCCGACGATTTTCAACACCTCTGAGTCGGCGGTGAAGGAAACAACAGATTTGAATTGAATTTTAAAAATCAGATTTAAGCTAAATGGGATAAATTGTAGATGTTGAAGGAATAGAGGAATGACATTTATTTCGCTGAAGAGCTGAGAAAATTTCCGATTCCAACCCCTGGTTGTGAAGCCATTTTGTCCTCCAAAAATTTGAGAAAACTATTTCTTTTGTCTGAATTTAGTTTTTTAAAATGAGTTCATGACCACCCAGGGGGTGGAATCGGAAATTTTCCTGGTTATCCAACGAGACTATTTTCATTGTCCCAACGCTTTTGGTTCTAGAAATACTCGAGGATATATGAAGTACATATTTCTTGAAATAACTCTCCAGCAATTTTTGCGGTATCTCAAGACATTTCCCCTTGTAATTTTGTATTTTCTCTGTAAATACCTTGGAATTGTCGGAGAACGGATGGCTTTTACCTCCTAGGAGTCTCAAAATATTAGAAAAAAAAATAGACGAAGAGTTTAAGCAAAAAAGAATGAGGAATTTGCGGCACATTCTCCTCGTCTGCGGAAAATAATGTTGAGATGAATGTCTTGGGCGGTCGCAGTGTACCGTAGTGGGTCATAAATCAATAGCAGATGTCTCGTACCTCTCAAACTGCAGTTCTACTCGAACAAATGCAGATGCTGAACGATCTCTTTTCCGCATTGAAAAAAAAAATCGATGGGATTTTTTTTACTCCATCGAACGTTTCTGGAAATAATGGCCTTCGGGGGGTCAATAGTGACCCCATTGGATGCATCGGAAAATTCAAGCTGAAATTTTAAAAAACTACCTATTTTTCCCCCATAGAAGCCGAGTTACAGCGAAAAATGCGGAAGTGACATCAATTAGGATTTTCTCCGGATCTGCTGCAGTTAAATGCGTCGTTTTTTTTTCATTTTACTTGAAATTTTTGGTAAATTATCTTCGTAAAATCGCTTGGTTTTCCCCTGGGGTCATTTTCCACCCCAACATCTACTCGAATTTTCTCATGAAAATATAATCTTGAAACAAACAACATTTTCCCAATTTTCCGAATGAAGTTTTTTCATCCCACGGTAAACGTTTTGTATCTCTCTGAAGAAAAGCACGTACTAACATCAATGGGAAATTGAATTTTCCAAGAGTGGGCGTTTGAATACTATAGCTGTATCTACCCGAGTAGACTATCTCAACCCCGAAGTTTCATCCCCCTCCGACACTATTGCGAATGAAGGGGGTAAAAACACCAAGTTTGTGTCCTTCATTCTTGAGTGTAAAAATAAGATGAAAGAAAAATGCCCGAGACGAAAATTGTCCTTCACATGGCCTTGAACCTTGGAAATACAATCTGTCGAGTTGACACGTGGCTTTTTGGAAAATGCTGGTCCACTTGGAATTGCTCGTCACGTATGGCAGACATGTCTGGGCGAAAAATCATTTTCCTTTGATGAATCTGAATAAGTGTGAGGAAAATGCGGAGTGAAAGGCAGTGGACCTTGACAGTTTCCCGTGGAGAAAGTTTATTTTTAGATTGAAAATGCTTCAGGTTAAATTCTGGGAGAAAATTCTGGTCTTTGAAACATGTTTTTGAACTTTTTCGCGAAATTGTGGGATAAAAGGGATTGTCTTCTTTTTTTATGTGTTGGAAAATTTGTTGATTTATTTATTTGACCTTCAGGAAAATTCCCTGTTTACAAAAACGGGATTATCTCGGGAACGGCTGATGGGATTTGGAAAAGTCTGAATTCAATAGAAAGCAGGGAAAATTTTCTATTCCATCCACTTTCGCGGAAAATCCGTGGGGAAAATCCAGGAAAAAATGAGAAGGTGAAATATATTGTCGAAGTTCTGCCGGAAAATCCCCAAGTAAGATGGGTTCTATTTTTTTTTTATTTCGACGGAAAATTTTTCGATCCATCTAATTGGGATTATTTTATCACCCCCTCCTTCCGGTTTTTCCGGAACTAGTTAATTTCCCGGATCTATTTTTATTTTTCTCATATTTTTTTCGTGGGATACAACATCAAAGCTCGTCTCTCAGCCCCGAAATATCCCGGAGCAAAATCTGCTCGCGAAATTTCTCATTTCACCGTGTTCAAGGCTTCAACTCTCTCCAAGGACATGTTATCTTCATCTAATTTCTTTTTCATTCCATTCTTTTTATTTTTACAAAGCTCAACGATGCGTAAATTCCGATCGGGAAATCCTCGAAACATCCAGATTTACTGAACGAAAGTTTTTAATTAATCGCCGAAATATCCAGGATTGCCAGGATCAGCATTACCTCTCCACTCTATTTACTATCCAATTAGTCCCCTTTCAACATTTAAATTTCTCTCAGTAAATAACAATAATTACCTGAGGTCAATAATATCGTCTTATACCCCATTGTATCTAGAAAAATTTCCAGTAAAAAATTCTAGGGGTTTTCTATACGAGTCATGACGTAATTTTTTTATTAAAGCGGGTGCTGCTGGGAGATCCATTCCACAGATCGGAAAATTCTAGCTGAATTAAAAAAAAAAAAACCTATTTTGGCCCCATAGAATCCGAGTACCAGCGAAAAATGTAAAAGTGATCTAGCAATCGAAGATCTATGACGATCTACAGAGTCATTGAGGATTTTTGAGGGATCTGCCAGGGCTAAATGACTCGTTCTTCTTCAACTCGATGAGAAATCTCTCAGGCCATCCAACGGCATCATCTCCCAGGCATTTCGCTGCGATCGTGCGAGAATGATCTAGCGATCGATGAATGATCTATGAAAATTTATTCACGATTTTCTCCGCATCCGCCGGAACAAAACGAGTCCATTTTTTTTTTAATTCTACCTGAAATTTCCCGATCTATCGAATGGGATCATTATTAACCCCAAAATATCAAATCTCAATTTTCACAATTAAAAAAAATGTCTCTCAAATGATTAAACATTCTCAAATTGAAAATAAAATTTCATCGAATTATTTCCCATTACTTTTCGCAATAATGTCTCATGAAAAGAAGGAGCTAGAAAAATAAAAAATCTTCCCCGATGTCCCATCACTTTCAGGATCTTCGTAAAACCTTGATGTACATCCCCACGGGGCCGTCTGCCACAGGGGGAATGTAAACAACATTATCAACCGATGATGCAGTCGTTCGTATAGAAATGAGAGAAAAAAAGACCTTGACCCTCACTCAATGTTACATCCACGATGTACTCGACAGCCTTTGTACATCGCCTCGTGGCATCGATCTTTTCGGCGGTTGGTCCAACCTCCAGGGATAGCACGGGGAGGGCGAGCCGGGGGGGG
>NW_021680872.1:135857-164228 GCF_001412515.2 Diachasma alloeum | reverse complement strand
ATACGAGGAGAACGGATGCTGAAGATGTAAGGACATATGTCCCACATTTCCTTATTAGAGACTTAAATCCGCTGGGGATAATCATCCCAATCATCACATGTAAAAAATAATCCGTTCTGCCCTAACCCATGTTGCCCCATTTTTCAAAATTAAGAAAAGACGTGAAACCTTTTTTACTATTGAAAAAAAAATTCTTACAATGTTAATACAATGTAATGGAAATTTTTTTGGCTTGACGATGTAATTATTTTCATCCCCTCATCATCACTAGTTCCCCCCCCAAACTAATTAAATCTAGCTGTAGTAAAATTGTTTGTCAATTCTCTCATGCATCTGAAGTGCATCATAAACATGATATAACCACGATATTCCAGCATCTCAACGAAGTATTTTGTTTCACGTAAGCCTCTGTACAATGTACAACGGAATACCCAAGATGCCAAGGAGAATGATCGATATACCCTCTCCTATTCCCATACCCAACCCACAACTCCCTGGAGATCCTCCAAACAGTCTCAGCAGGCTTCTCAACGAGTGAAAAATCACCGAGAACATGCAACTGTTCATCTTCACGACTGACGTTGATTAAAAATAATTAATGAGTCTTCATAAATCCTTTGAGGCAACAGAGAACAGCATGAGATGATTTTTTTTCGCGTTATTCATCTTTTTTTTTTAGGGGCGTGGAGAAGAGTTGCGGGGAGGGGTCGATAGTGACCCCATTCGATGAATCGGAAAATTCTAGTGGAAATAAAAAAAAAGACAACGTATTTTCGTCCCATAGAACCCGACATACAGCGAAAAATGGAAAAATAATTTATCAGTCAACGATCCATGACGATCTACAGAATTATTGAGGATTTTTGAGAGACCTACCGCGGCAAAATGGCTCGTTCTTCCGCAATTCGACGGGAAAGCTCGCAGACTATCCGATGGCATCATCTCCAAGCTATTTCGCCCCGATCGTGCGAAAATGATCTAGCGATCGATGAATAACCTATTAAAATTGATTTAGGATTTTCTCTGGATCTACTGGAGCAAAACCGGTCAACTTTTTTCAATTTCATCTGAAATTTTCCAATCTGTCGAATGGGGTCATTATCGTCCACAAAATTTCAAATCGTATTTTTCCCAATGGATAAAAAATTGTCCTTCAATTTATTAACAATCCCCAAACTCAATGATAAATTAATTTTTTTCTGTATGCTTCATCCCCTGACATTTACTACGACAATTTTTTAGAGTGAAAGAAAAACATTACCCGAGACGTCGTATAATTTTATTCCCCCACTTCCTCGTCTCTTTCATCAACAAAAAATACATCCCTTGATTTCCCCGGTGACAAGACACACGAATATAAAAAAAAATACCAGTTGTCGGAGTGAAAGCCCGACGTATGTCTCCAAAATAGATGTGTAAATATTCCGTGTATTTTTTTTTATTCAACGAGTTCATCGACATCATCCCCAGCGCAGATGAATGGACCCCCACGTGTATGAATGGCTAGACGAATTTTTTGTTTCCCCCCCCCCCCCATTTCTCTCTGTTTTTATTTTCATTTCTCCAGCGGGTATCAATGACTCGGTGAATTTTCACGAGCACTTGTGGATCGATTTACGGATTATTCAGACAATGGACGGAGACTAAGGTTTTAGTGCCTTTTGAAAGTGGCAGTTGTGAGTTCAAGGTCATGGGGAGAGTTTGTTGGATTAAGTGTTCTGAGTAATTAGTGGAATTAAAAGCTGGGTGCTTAATTCAACGGCTTGAGGGCTTTATGTTTACTCGGCTTTAATATCACCCTCTTCGCTGGATTAGAAAATTTTCCACGAAAATTAATGAAAAAGACGATCCGTTATTCGTAAGATTTATTAACTTTATTATATTTGACCCTTGGATCTGGCCCTTGAACCCTTGAAGGGCAGAACCTCGTCCATGCGATTTTTCACCAATTTTTCAATAAAATTTCATCTCATCGGTTTTTGACCCTCATGACCCTTTCAGCCCCGCTACACCTCCAGCCCTTTCCCAACGAACTCAAAGAAATATCCCCAAAACCCCCAGAATAATAAACTCAACCCTTCCCGTCCAAAAAAATCATTATTCCCCTAGGAAAAAAAAGATAATCAACCCTAAAAAAGCTCCCCAATACCTCCCGCATCATAAATTTCCCCTAAAAAAAATTCTCAACGTTTCATCCCCTAGACTCTCCAAGGTCCATCCCATACAATCAATAATTTGTCTCTCTTCAGCATAAAAAAATCTATCCCTTTGTGTTGAAAAAAAGCTCTAGGAATGGGAGTCGAGCTTTTCTCGTTTCAAACTCTAGTTTTTCCTCGTAACGATCGGTCCTCTGTTCCCGGCTGCAAGCCCCCTCCCCCCTCCCACTACCCAATGCTTTCCACCTTTTCCATAACCCCCACTCGGCCCTCGCAAGCGCCCACACATCTGTGGTACGCAGCGCCATCGCTCGGAGTTGCGCAGATGCAACTCGAGCCGCTCTCGAGCTTTTGCTCAGGCATTCACCGACGCTTTGACAGTCAGTTCATGTCAGTCGTGACTCGTGGAACAGTCTCTGTAAATAATTCTCCAGTCCTTCATCCCTTTTTCACGATTTATCGGGCACTCTCTTTGGAATTTTTTGGATATGTTTGATTTGCGGAAAATAAGCTTTTGCGGTTTTTCAAGTTTTTCGCAATTTTTTTGAGGAGGGGGCGAGGGGGGGGGGGTCGTCGGATAGCCAGGGAAATTTACAATAGAATTGAAAAGTTATTAAGTCGCTTTGCACTACTTGTTGGTGGATAAAGAGCGAAATAGGGGGATAAGAGCGACTTTTGGTTTTGGGATATTTCGAGAAATTTGGGGCATAGGAGGGTAGTCTGTCGGTGAGTGCACTCAGATATTTTTCTGATTACCCGGTGGGATTTATTGTCGACCGCAGGATCTCTAATTTCGATTTTTGAAATTTTTGAAAATTTAGGTTTTTGAGCTTTTGGTCATTTTTTTGAGGGGGTCGAATGGGGGCTCGTTCGATAGCTGAGGAATTTTGTAATTGAATGGAAAACATAAGGGCCCATTTTGCCTCGTTGGTTGGTGAATAAACGGCGAAATAAGAGGATAGGTGTAAATATTGTTCTTTCGATTTTTTTTTGAAAATTGCGGGAAGGGGTAGAGAGCTCGTGTTGTCGGGTTTTCAACCTGAAATTTCCCTGGATATCTGCTCGGGTCGTTATCGACCCCGGAACTCACATTTCAATTGCTGAAATTGAAAAAACTTGATTTTTAGGAAAACAAATAATCGAGAATATTTTTCTTAGTTTGTGAAAATAGAGGGGGTAAAATTGGGGATATGAGCGGGGTGAGTTTTTTGGCGGCTGTCAAGACGTTCGGTCCAAATGGAAGACGTCGTCGGCGGTGCGATAAGCAGCACAAAGCGCTGGAATTGCCAGGGGCATTCAATCAGTGCCAAGTACAATCCGATATTGTACCTTGCTGGGAGTCAGCACCACCTATAACACCACCTGCTGATTTTCTACCGCCTGGGTACAAGAAGGGGGATAGATTCACTGGTGAGGTATTTTCGATGAATGTAAATCATATTTTGCCCCCGAGCGTGGATGCGTGGGGTTGGCGACCTGTTGGCTGAGGGGTTCAAGTTCATGAGCAACTTGGCATGAAACTTTTCATATAAAAAAACAGAGCTACATGTTTGACCTATCCAAGCATTTTGAACACTTGATGACGTCATGAGAATGCAACAAATGATTCATAAAGCCAATCAGACATCCTACATCAGTCATCTGATCGACATTGAAAATTCAGTAGTAAATCACTCAATCATTAAAATCAATCGCATGCACAATATCATCTAAAGAATTCATAGAATCAATACTGAATCACCACACCGCGATTCATCCCCACAAATATTCCTAAAATCCTTCAAAAATCTTCTATCATTATTCACATCTCCACATCCACCTCTTTAGAAGCCGCATAAAAACTGATAAGATCACCTCTGGACCAGAAATACGGGGACACAATGACCCAAATAAACCGAAGGAATTCTCCAGAATCTGGAGAATACATCTTGTCGCGCAATAAAAACTTGATGCGATTTGTGAAGTTGGAAAAACGTTTGAATTATGGATGCATTCATCGTACCAAGGTTGTAAAGCTCACGGAAATGTGCGGAAAAGTGTTAAAAAGTAAACCAAGAATTAGAATGAGGGAAAAAGTGCATATTAGGGAAGTGAGAAAGAGCTTGGTACGGCGAATTACATTTTAATCGTCGAGGCTGCTGCGCACTAGTGCTGGATAAAAAGTTGTCGACAGATGGTAACGACACGGGGGTTTTGTTTTAATGCTCTTCATTTTTTATTTTTTTTTTTAATCGTTTTTACGTTTCTCCTCTCCGCTCATTCGCAACGTTGGCCGTTCGTTGGAAATTCCGTTTCATTTTTTTATTTTTATACCGTGGTATTCGTTTTGGGGATTAACATTCTGGATATAATCCGATGGGGGCAGGTCGCCATTAGGAGAATACTGAGGGAAATTTTTTTTTGTGATCGGCAATTTTTTTTTCTCCGCTTTAATGATTTTCTCCATTTTGTCTGAAAAAAAAGATTGATTTTGCTCCCATAGAACAGAAATTACAGATAAAGATGAGAAAATGATCTAGAGATCGATAAACGATCGATTAAAGTTTGACTGAGGATTTTCTCCTAAACTGCTGGTCCAAAATTAATAATTTTTTTCACCTTCACCTCAAAATTTCCTGCCCATCCAATGCAATTTACCTCGCGGCGTGAAAATGATCTAGAAATCGATCAATGATCTACAAAAAAAACATTTAGGATTTTCTCCCAAACAATTGGGCCAAAATCAATCTTTTTTTTTAAATTCCCGCTCAAATTTTCCTGACTATCGAATGAAATTGACACCAAGCGGTTCTACTCCGGCTATTATCCGGGGAAAATCAAATTTCCATCCAATGTTTCCTTTTAATTCCCTTTCAAATGCAATCACACATTTTTTCGATACACCAATAGAGTTAATTGTTCCCGTGGGTGTATTTGTTTGAAAAACACGGGATTTGTTTGTCTGGAAAATGAAACAATTCACATGGAAATTCTCGGAATAATTAAGTCAACTATTCCCCCGGCAACGAAATGCCACTTTTATTTTTAGAGAAATTTAGCATTCCTCCCCCACGTGTCTGGTTTCCACGGTGGCATAAAATCGGTCAAGGTCATCCTATGACCCCCCTCTCTCTCACCCACCTATCTCCCTCGCAATGACAATTATGAGAATGAAAGATAGACTCAATTTTCATCTGAAGTGAAGAAAAATTATTTCACACCAGCTGGTGATGCTATTTTTACTTCCAATCGTTGCGCGGGTGATGTTAGTTGTTCTAATGCTCACCCCTGGGAACGATCTTGGAAAATTTAACGCCGACATAAAATAGTTGATGCAATCGATGGCGTGTATTGCAGACGAAAATGGTGGGAGTGGTAATGAATAACAAAATCGCGAACATTTTTCACTGGAATACACTATTTATGGGGTCGTTGATGACCCCATCATCTGGTGCGGAACATTCATTCTCAAATAAACTCAAAAATAAGTCATTTTGCGATTTTTTTCATTAAAAAAAATTATGTTTTCTCGTGTTTTTTTTACTATGGAGACAGAATGGGTTGCTACGGCCTCGATGGTAGTCCCAATTGATAGATAACAAAATTTACCCACAAATTGAAAAAAAGATGATCCATTAGGCTCCCATAGGAGCGGAGGAACAGCGAAAAATGTGGAAGTGATCTAGCGGTCAATGATCTAAAATGATCTACAGAATCACTTAGGATTTTTGGGAGATCTACTTGGGCAAAATAAGCTGTCTTCCACTCGAAGGAAAATACCCCCAGCTCTCCGGTGAAATTATCTCCGGCCTATTCTGCCACGATCGTGTGCAAATGATCTAGCGATCGATGAATGATCTACAAAAATTAATTTAGGATTTTCTCCGGATCTACTGGGCCAAAACGGGTCATTTTTTTTTTTCAATTTCGCCTGCAATTTGCCGATCTGTCGATTGGGGGCATCATCGACCCCCCAACTCCACCAATCAGTAACCCTCTTCAAACTTTCATCAATAGAGCATGTTAAAAAATTGTATCGTGCTCGAAAACCAATGATAGCCGGCCCCAAAGTTCATCGTTTGAATCACAGGATTAGCAGTATATAAATCTTCCCCCCCCCCAGCCACCCGCCGCTTTGTCCAGACTCGTTAACGCGGTCGGACCGCAGATGGGCGGTTAGGGTGACATCGATTCTCGGGGACAGTCGACAATTACCGAGAGAAAAAAATGCAAACAAAAAAATTAAAATGAAGGGAAAAAAAAATATTGAAGGAATGACCGTAAATTCTGTCTCACTCGTGCCAATGTAGTTTGATGAATTTCACTAGGTTTTCTGGGGCATGGCTATCGTCAATTTGGATTTGTGCCAATGAAATTCCAACGAGAGACAAACACGTGGGGGCGGGAAGAGATGAAAAAACTAGTGTTATAGAGAGTGCTGATACTAAAACTGCGAATTGACTTTTCACTGAAATTTGAGCTTTGGAATTGGGAAAAAAATGTTCAGTTGTCGACATTTTTTTTCCGAAAGAAATTTCAGAAAAAAAAAATTTTTTGAAGAAAAAATGATGCTGATTAGTTTGTTTTTTAATGTTTTTTCTTGGAAGATATTTTTTTTCAACATGAAATGTGTTGTAATTTTTTGTGTTTTATTTTTTTACTGTTACAGAGCCGAAAAAGGAAAAGACTGAACAGAGTGCGAATGGGGCATTATCACCAAGTGGTGAGCTTGCATCGAGTGAGGATGTGGGAGGACAATCGGGGGATCAGAAGCCGAACAGGCCGAGGACCCTCGAGGCATCCAGAATGCTCACCAGGCGGCTATTGATGGTTCGAAGTACGTGAGCTCAATTCGTTGTTCATTAACTTCAAAAAATCTCGTGATTGATTGGATTTAGAAGAAAGCGTCACAAAAACTTTTTTGTAGAGAATAAAATTTTCCACAAAAACATTCATCTGACATTTTCTCCTAAAATCATTCGTTATCGAGATAATTGTCAATTCGATGAAGACTTTCATTTCATGATTATGGAAAAGTCCATATGGGCCAAAAACGAATCCAATGATTGCAGGCTGAAATTCAAAAACTATTCCGAATGGTTTTTAAACCTGAAAATGCTTTTTATTTACCAGTGGAAAAAGGAATGTTGCAACCGACAGCTGAGGAGCAGCAGGCGATTGACAGATACATGTCACCGATGCCACCTCACAATACTCTGATGCTGTCGGAGTTGCCGGAGCCACCGATTCCATTAAGTGAAATTGGTCCCATTCCACCACCCCCGATGTTCAGCTCACCGAGTCCGACATTGCTGGCTAGACAGAGACAGCAGCAAATGCCGCTGTCTGACTGTGAAGATGATGGTAAGTGTCAAAACACAATCCCTCATTAATAACTCCACCATCACTGGACCAAGTCATTGAAATGACTTCTCAATCGTTCAAGTTATAATGCAACAAATTATTCGTAAAATCAGTCAAAAGTCAGTCAGTCATGAGACATCATTCGTCTAATCATCTTTAATCATCAACAGCAATGAAAAATCTGTTCACATCAACTGTTTTTCCATGTAAAACTAGATGAAGACGAAGTGGATGTTGATGAGGACGACGTGGACCTCTATGAAATCCGTTACTCCCAGCCGGACCCGAGCATCGACACATCGCGAGTGGAGGAGATACCCGCGAAAGAGCCAAAGTTTCATGCAATGCCCCTGAAGAGTGCGCTGAAGAAGAAGGGCTCGGGCAGTGGTCCTGGCACACCCCAGAGCACTCCCACCCAGGAGAATCGACCCCTGACACTCCGTCAGGAGCTGCACGCCTCGTTCAAGTGAGTTTTTCAGAGACCAGTCAATTAGATTAATTAGAAGAAAATTGAAAGATGATCCAGTCATGATTCATCTCACTGTCATAATCAATCATCTAGTAAACCAATCATTATTTTACTTTCTCTCTTTATGCTTGACTGCAGAAGGCCTCCGCTAAGGCCTAGGGTGAGAATATGGTAATTAGTTTACGTTAATTATGTTAATTTCGCTTCGCATGAATCCATAACATTAACAGATGTTTTGATGAAGTGGAACAGGTGTTCTATTGAAATTTTCTTATTGGGAAGCCTGAAAAATTTCAGCGCCACAATGTGAGAAGATACACTGAAAACAATGATTTCCCTCGAAAATAGTATTTCCTCATCGTCAGGAGAAGTTGAAGAGATTGAGTGATTGTCTCGCTGTCTTTGCCATCGTAAATTTCCCTGGCTTTTCAATGAGCCTATTCACAATTTTCCACCCCTTGAGCATCCCCAGATATCCCTAAAAATAGCCCATAAACAGGGTTGAATCACTCATCAACGAAAACATCAATGAAATCAATGATTCAATGAAGAGATTATTGAAAATAGTCTCATTAGTGAGCCAGGGAAATTAGCGATGAAAAGCTCTGCAGGACGAGCCGTATGGCCCTACAACTTGAGAAGATGCGACGAAAACAAGTTTTCGAGGGGGAAAACCTTTTTTCATTGCGACTCGAGTGCTCGAAGCGATTGAGGGCTCGTCTTGCTGTGTTTTCTTCCATCGGTAATTTCCCTCAATCATCTGCCTCTTCATGTTCTCGAGATATTGAAGAAAATTATCAAACAAGTACTCACTAATTTCTTACCGCCGTTTCACTTCATTAATCCCCGGTTTTTTTACTCTCGAGCCCTGGCGAAACAAAAATGTTCTGTAGTACTTCATCACCCCCGCCTCATGAACATCTCATCAATCCTCTTAACGGATCCTGGAACATTTGTGGTTCGCCGGGCTCACTCAACCCCAATCCCCGATTAAAATCGATGGATTAACTTTTTTTTTTAATGTTCCATTTGCAGCAGTCGACCTGTGAGATTCGGTCTCGCACTGCCCTGCACCCTCGAGAACAAGGAGAATGCGCGACCCTACGTCATCAGGGAGGACTCGGATGGCTCGGACGATGGTCAAGTACTCTACAGAGACGATTACGAGGACGAAGAGAGTGAGTGTCACCCTAAATGGGCTTTTACTAACTAATATCATGGAGTTTGGATTTTATTTAGATAACAGAGGGTCGAATTACAAAATAGAATGCATGCTGATGGTAGGGGAAATCGAACAGTAAAAAATCTATATCTTGAGTATTGCGGTGACATATTAATTACGGCCAGTTGACCATCTTGAAATTCTGATTTTTAATCCCACCAAGTCGTGACTAGGCTGCCAGTTTGTGAATTTAAACTCTTTGTGGTGTAGCCACATATAGTGATATGAATGACCAGGTAGATGACCGAGACCTCCCATTGTCACCACCTTCCATCTAAAGGCAATTAATTTTTAAAAATTAAATTAAATGCAGTTTCTTCTGTAAATTCACGAGGATGGCGAGGCAATTAAATTTCATACCCCACGAGTTCTTGGCGTTACCCAGGATCCACGTCGAGAACGTGGCTGGCATAGGACCCCAAAAAAGACCCCAATATATTTTTCTGTGTTGACTTTGACTTGTGCTATTACTGCACTGTGTTATTTAGTCATGTAACCGGAGGGAGGAGATAATTCGTTTAGAGTAACTTGGAATTTGGCGATATGAGTGGGGCCTGCATTATGAATATCTATGATGGCTTTTGCTTTTTCATTCGCGATGTTGATGCGTGTGCTCCATAACGTGCTTGGGATGTTGATATCATTATTCTCTGATACGTGTGAGGTGTAACCATCCAGCTCATTCGTCTCGCGAAGAGGAAGTTGACTGTGAGGAATGTGAAACGTAATAGTGAACCCACCTCCGCATATTTTGGCAGTGGAGTGGGCCAACACCTCAGCATCAGGCCTTCACGAGTACTCCGAAAAACTAATTATACCTCATTCGAGGATAAAGTAGTAGGGATGGGAGAGTTTTCCACTGCACTTGTACACACATCTGCCCACGGATTACCAATGGGATGACTCGGCGCCTTGAAAGTTTATATTGGTCGACGAAGATTGTCTGAACGTGAGGTTTTTAACGTTCAGTTGCGTTCGACATGGCGCATTGAATGCATCATCTCTCAACTTTTTCAATCGTGATTTTTCTCGTTCATTCGGTTGACTGATTTTTGCCCGGATATTTGACAGTTGGAGATGACGAAATGCTGTCGATACGGACAGCATCGACGCTGTCGATCGCCCAGGCGACACTACAATCGCCGGAAAAGTTGTTGCCGCTGCAGAGAAGTGTCAGCTGTTCTGAGATCGAGGGTAGAATTTTCGAGAGAGTGTATTTGATGTGTGAATATTTTGGGGATATCTTGAGAACGTGGAGGGGCGGGGAAATTTCTGATGAAATAAAACACAGCGAGACGACCCCTCGATTGTGGGGCAATATGGCTCGTCCTGCAGAGCTTTTCATCGTTAATTTTCCTGGCGCTCTCATGAGAGTATTTTCAATAATCCACCTCTTCAGGCCTCTCGAGTTATTCGTGAAAATTAGAATTTCGTTGAGTGATTCAACTCTGTTTATGGGGTATTTTTAGGGATGTCTGGGGTGCTCGAGGGGTGGAAAATTGTGAATAAGCTCATTGGAAAGTCAGTAAGATTTACGATGGAAAAGACAGCGTGACGATGACTCAATCTCTTCAAGTTCTCCTGACGACGAGGAAATCCTATTTTCGAGGGAAATTATTGTTTTCGGTGTCTCGTCGAGTTGTGGGGTTGAATGAACCATCCCCCAGTGTTTTCCACCACAAATTTTCCCTACCTTCCAATGAAACCCCTCGCCATCCCCCCAACCCCTCAAATTGCCGAGATATCTTTTTAAAAAATTCAATATGCACAACCGTTTGTTGGAATAGTTGGAAAGACTGAGTGGGTGGAATTCTCTTGAAATTGAAGATGCAGAGGAAACTCGTTCCATTTGTTTGAGCTCCGAGAGTAATTGTTTATCTCTTCTGCAGGCCGACTTCAAGCCAAGATTGCACGCAAGGAGTCACTGTCACTGAAACTTGCACTGCGGCCAGACAGACAGGAGCTCATAAACCGTAATATTCTGCAAATACAGTCTGACAATGAGAGACAGGAGAGCAAAGAGGCCATTGGTGCACGGCTCATCAGGTAATTCATCAATCAAATCCTCACAGCAACTTCCACAGTCATAATTCCCCATAAAATATTCCCTTTACTCAATCATTCCGATTGGAATGAGAGATTATGAAGAAAAAAATATTTTGAGCTACGAGTGAATTAATTTGAAGCATGATATACAAAGACATCCCCAGAATTATTATGTTCAAAAAATACGGAATTTTTTAAAATTATTCTATAAATCAAAACAACGATTATTACTATTGCTCAAAGGGACATCGAAACAATTTTTTAAACCATCATTCGATGAATTCACATTTTTTTCACTTATCGTGGGAAAAAAGAAAATTTGGAAAATCAATGTATGAATTGAATTTGAATTAATGTCAATGGGTAGGTTTCAACAATAATTACATTTGAAAAAAATAATTAAATGGCCTGTTGCTACTTTCTCATTGATAATTACCATAATTACGTAGTTTACACTCGTTATCACTAATTATCACCCGAGAATCACCTTGTTTTTCGTCCTTTAGAGACTCGCAACCCCTGACCCACAATTCCCTCCGGAATTATTTTCGTCGTCTTTTTAATACCATTTGTTGCTATTTTAGTTTCACTCATTCATTCTTCTCGTAATGATGATAAGAAACATTTCATGTGGAGGATTGATAAGAGGATGCTTGTGTTTGTGTATTTTTGCAGGCGGCTTAGCATGCGACCGACTCAGGAGGAACTGGAGGAACGTAATATTTTGAAGAGTAAGTGATCAGTTCATCCGTCACTTCAATTAATCGCTGATTATTTTCAAGAAATCATCATTTTTTTTCAAAATGTTATTTTTCACTCGTTATTTTAAACCTTCTTATTTATTCAAAGGTGGATATTTCAATATTCATTGAAACTGTGACGAGATATTGTTTTTTTTTTAATTAAAAAACAGAGTAAAGTGTAGAATTTAACGAAAATAAATGGATAGAAATTGATTAAAATCACAGAGTCGTAATGATTGAAAGAAAATATTGGTTTGTGAGTTAATAATTGTTTACTGTCCGTAAAATACAATTTTTTGCAGTTAATTTTTGGGTGTTTACAGTGGAAAAATCAATACAAATGAATTTTTTAATTGAAAAAAGACTGAAAATGGATTAAAACTCTGAATAAAATTAAAAATACAATTGTTCATGATGAGTATCTCGTTTTAAATGTAGAATTTATCAAAAGAATTATGTAATTTGATTTTCCAACTCGAAAAACGTGAAAAAATGAATTCTACATAAAATAAAAGAAGTGATTCAACATTTGTTTGGACAAAAAAATGATTTCGCATTACTTCTCACCAGCAGTTCATTCGAGAACAAATAAACTTGAATTTACGAGTGAAACGTTGGACCATTTTATTTTAGAACAAAGCCCGGCTGAGGAGAAGAAACAGAAGGAGGAGAAGAAGCGTTATTTGCTTAGAAAATTGAGTTTTCGGCCTACGGTTGAGGAGCTCAAGGAGAAGAAGGTAAATATGAAAATTATTAAGAAAAAATTCAATCGAGCCTGAATTTGTTCATATTATATTCATTCTTCGTGTTATTTTCTCCGACAATTTTTTTTGGATTGAAAAAAAAATTTCTTTTTTGAACTTTTAGATTATCAGATTCAATGACTACATCGAGGTGACCCAGGCCCACGATTACGACAGGCGAGCCGATAAACCGTGGACCCGACTGACGCAGAAGGACAAGGCGGCCATACGAAAGGAGCTCAACGAGTTCAAAAGCTCGGAAATGGCAGTTCACGAAGAGAGTCGACACCTTACTAGGTAATATTAATAACATACTGCCTAAAAATACATAAATATGTGCTTAATCCCGTGGGAACACTGAGACCCCCTCACCCCTCCAAGAAATCAGTTTTAATTGAATTTTTAAAAATTAGAAAATAAATTTTCCATCATCATTAATAATCAAGTAAATGATATCAACATTTTCTTTTATTTACAGATACCATAGGCCATGACAATCGCAATGTGTAGAGGTGATAAAGTGTAGTGCAGTTATCGTGGACGCGTTATTGTGGCGCAATTGTGGTACATAAGACACAAGAGAAGGAGGAAAAAATGAGCCGAGACCCTCAGTCTCCTCGATTCAACCCTCTCAAACCAATTGTTACGTCCGCTGCTGCGTTCGCGATGATGATTAATGATGTGATAGGGTGGTGAGTCCATTATCGCGTTGGTTTATCGAATTAAATCAATATTCATGGGATGCATCCACCCGAATATGAAAATACATTGGCACATTTTATCGGTATATCGATCGATAAACATCACGAGGAATTATTCGTCAGTCAGTTGACATTTTTTATTGACAAAAGATAAGAGGGAAAATTTGTTAATCATTCCATTCATTTTTTCGCCATTTTTTTTTTGGACCTGTGAGTTGATTTTCTCTTCTGTACGATTTTGAATTTATTCGTAATTTTGGGGAGGAAGTGTTTGATTAGTTATTGAGGATTTTAATTATTGATGATTATTTGAGGGAATTATCGTTGATTTTTATTTGAATTTTTTTGGGTTTTGGAGTTGTCTTCCAAAAAGAATTTGGTGATTAAGTGGTGAGGCTGGGGAAGACGTCAAGAGATTTTTTTTTGTTTGAGTTGAGGGCCTAATTGCCCCGCAATATCATTTGACCTTCGACTCCAAAGACAAAACTAAAAAAATTCCTAAATTGTCGATTTCACATTCTTCTTCTTTCTTATTTTTGCAATTATCTCGAAAATCATCGCTCTTAACGAAAAATGTCAAAAAGCATTTTGTGACATTACCCCCTAAACCCCACATTACCGAGATAACTTACCCATTAACAAAACAAAAAAAAAAATCTCACGCTTCACCACTTCAGAATTGAATGAACAGTTTTATTAACTGAAAATTCATTGAAATTAATTATTAAAATACAAAAAGCAATGTTTTAATTAATTTTATAATTATTTAAACAAATTACCAACCATTCAAGACCACGAGAAATCAATTAATCTCAACAGTTTTCACAAAAAAAGAAAACAATGAAAAATTCTCATTTTTTCAGTTTTCAAATCAATTGAAACTAAAATTAATTATTCTTTAATTATGCAATGCGATGAAATGTGGTCGGCACGCAACGATGAATAAACAATGCATATTGTGCAATGAAATGTACAGAAACAGAGTAAAATATCGCACGATTATAAATTTTAATTGAAAAAAAAGTTGTTACGTTATTGATTTTGGTTAATCAATCAACCAATTGATTAAGAAGTAAATTCCTCAAGCAAATCAGTGATGAATCATTGAATTGATCGTCACGTCGATAACAACTACTATAATTTTTCTAAACAAAAAAAAAAATACTCAATTAAAACCGAAAAAGCAGAAAAAAATGATTAAAAGATGGAAAATGAATTTGTTTTAATAAAAAAAGCCATTTTCGATGTTTTTCAGTCATTGGAGGTATTGATGAAAAACCGTAGAGACAAAGTGAGTTTAACAATTTTTAAATAGAAAAATAATGAATTTTGTGTTTATTAAAGAGAACACAAAAAACAACGAGACGTAATTGTACGAGTAAGGCGCTTTCTCTGTGCGGCCATTTTGGATTTATTGATAATGAAAAAATTATGTATTAGGGGATGAGGGATGATGCATGTGATCTTTGGACGTGAGTTCTGGGTTGATGAGGAATATTAATGTGAAGGGGATGAATCATTATCATCAATTTGTGAGGGCGATCAATCGATTTTTTTGGGATTTGAAATTTTTCTGGCTTTCCCATCGAAAAGCCAGGGAAATTTATGATGGAAAAGACAGCATGACGATCATTCAATCTCTTTCAGTTTTCCTCATGACGAGGAAACATTATTTATGAATAAACCATATTACAAATTGATGAAAATGCATTCGTCCCCTCAAATCACACAATCAAGTAAATTCAATATTCTCTCCCCTCCTCGGTGATCATTCAGCATCATCGAGGAGTTACTGTTCGAATAGCCGTAGATGAGACGTAGAAAAAAACGTTCTTAATATTAAAATGATGAAAAACTCGTGGAAATTCGAAAATTGAATTTTCTAAAAAAAAAATTCAATCTTCAAACTTCACTCCCTTCACAAAATATAACAAAAAAAAATTCCAAAAAACCCAAAAAAATGTATTCAAAGGCTCTCGTTCCATCGGTCAATCACCAACGACTACTGTGTAGTCGCAATAATAAAGAAAAAAATCTTCAAAATGGAAAAAAAATCTTGTGAAAAACAGTTTTAATGAGCATTAGAACAAATTTCTTTTTCTCTTTTTTCCAAGCCCCAAATCACAGGCTGCATGAAAAAAGAAAAAAAAGTGTGATTTTGTGAAACATATAAATATATAAAAATGTATGATAAACTTACGATTAATTGATCAATTAATTATAACAGGAAAACGATTGATGATTCTCTGTAAATAAATTATAAATAATATAAAGAATTTGCGATAGAGTAAGAAATGCTAAAATGCTACCTTTGCTGCATATATATAATATATATATATATATATATAATGGAGTAATTAATGAATTTGTAGGGCGAGCGGATTTGTGTGGATGCTATGAAGGCCTCGGAAAATTCACGAGTTGAGGTCGGAAAAATAGTGGAAAACTACTTGACTAAATTTTTTTGCGATTTTTCCGGAGAGAAAGAGTTGGTTTTTTAGGTACAAATCGGGGGGAGGAGTGGTGTAAAGGTTTTCAGGGGAAAACTGATGGAAATTTTGAGAAAAATTCAGGCGAAAATTGAAGAAAAACTCGGAAAATGCATTTTTCACTCATTTTGCTGATGAAAATATCCTAAAAGCATTAAAAAATGGACAAAAAAAATTATTGTCGAGGGCTTAACACTGAAAATACCCATCTCCTTAATGACACAGGGTTCTACTTTCTCAACTGCCGCCTTATACCTCCGAATGATCACCGGAAAATCCCAAAAAATTTGAATTCTCAATGAAACCCAAAAAAAAACTTGAAAAAACCAAAACCAAGAGAGAAAAAAATTACTTAAAAATCTTCCACCTCAGCGGTCGCCATTTTGTTTCCCTCAGAAGCCTTCACCAGAGAAAACTCCCCAGGTTGTGCGAGAGAAAAAATTACGAAGACCTTTGTGACACACTGAAATGAGGAGACGAGTGATGATAATGACCTCCACATTTTTCTCAAATATCTCAAGAACCACTGGACATACGACCTTCAGTCACACCTCATTAGAAAGCCAGGGAAATTTCCGACGAGATTACGAAAAAATCCATTTTGCCCCGTTATTTATAGAGATACAGTCAGAACAAGATTTTCACGTCGAAATCGTGAAATCAGGAGAACTTATGGATTATAAAAGGGCGTACCATGGTTTGGATTGGAAATTTTCCCCCCTTTCGAGTGACAAGACCCCCGATTCTCCGCCCCCTGCGGCTCTCGCGATATCGATGAAAACCGAAAAAGGGGATTTCACTCTTTTCCTCATTTCTCTCGAATGAACGAAACAATGTATTATATCGAGATTAAGAAAATTCAATAATTTTTAAGAGAAGAAAAAACACCTACTGTATATAATAACTGTACTGTAATCATTGGTAATGCACTCTCCCAGACGAGAATTGAAGAGGAATGATAAAACTCGAGGGAAGAAAACTTGTAATTCGTCGAGTTGATGATGAGAAATTTTTAATCAAATTTTTAATCCTTAATTTGTATTTTTATTATTTTTATTATGTTCCATTGTTATTAGTTTTTACGCACTATCGACTATAGCAATGAATTAATTAATTGTATGAATTATTAATGAGATATAATTGTAACAAAAATACTGTTAACTATTCTTAAAGACAAAAATGGACAAAAAAAAATGATTGAGAAAAAAATATGAAAAAAAAACTTTTGTAAACTGAGATCAAGTGACGTCAAAGAAAAAAAAAGTGTTCTTCGGAATTTTTTGAGTGTTATTTCTTTCTTGTTATCTTCCTGCTAGATGTGATGTTATATGCATTCGAATTACCAGAAATTTTCCCCAAAAAATGTCCAACGTTGAACATGTCTTCACGTTTAGGTCGATTGAACAGTTTTGAACTGCCACTTCAGTATGCAATTATCTCGGTAATTATTGATTCAAAGAGAAAATGTCAGAAGATGCTTTTTACATATCAGGAAATTCTGTACAAAAAATGTCTTCTGACATTTTCCCTCAAAATCACTAGTTCCTGGGATAATATCATAATTAACAAATCGACAAATTCCACTCGACTTTTATTCATAAAGTTCAGTTGAATGTAACACAACTGAAATTCATCGATTCAATAAATATCAACAGCCATTCGTTGAGATGTCCAAATACTACTAATTATTCAGTCTATTAACGTTTTTTAAGTCACTCTTTCCAATGTTATTGGGCTCATATTGTTCGTTGGAACATTCTCTATTGAGTTACCGCACGGCCTTCCCATTTATTAATCTATACTTTTATTTCAATTGTCGTATTTTCACATGAAAATACCAATGAATTAGTGTACTTATCTAAACAAAAGCGAAATTCCGGACTCGAGAAAAAAACTGAACTGAATCATCAGTGATATCAAGCAACCTCAACAATCCATTAAATATTCCTATGAGTAAAAATGAGGTATTCGCTTCCTTCCTTAAATATCCTTCCAAGAGATTCAATCCCACTTCCTGTTTGTACTGCCACCAACGAAGGAGTCAAAGTCCCTGAAGGTGTCCGGAGCTTTACGCCCAGAACAGGGCGCCAATTTCCTCCCCAAAAGCCTGAATGGTGACACCTAAACCAACAAGAAAAATCCCCGAAACCGATCTCTCCAAATCGAAATCTCTCCGATCCCTCTAAATTTTAAAGAACCGACACCTACCTCTTTCAGAGTGAAATCCCGAACGATGAATCCCATGAAGAAGGCGATCCTCTGCAGCTCCAGGATCGATTTGAGTCTAACCCTGGGATCAGGTTGTAGTAATCTCCGCAAAAGATCTTCAGATGCTCTAGATATCTCAATTCCCTCGGGTAAAATCCCACCGACAACTTCTCCCCCATCCCCATCCTCATCCTCCTTAATCATCGTCACCGGATACTGCAACGCAAAATAATTGTAAATGAATACTAAAAATAGACGAACACATAAATTTTCAATAACCAATGCACCGACTGGTACCGCATGTTGAATATTCATCGCGAAGATGACGAGAATTAGAATGAAAATGATTATGAAAAACTGGTTCTGAAGATGATAATTTTTCTTTCGAAGGGAAGCTTTGTAATTTCACTCATCGTGATCCAGCAAGTTTGAAAATGCATTTGCAAAAATAACCCCGATGGAGAGATCGGAAAATATCTCCTAGGCCAAAAAAAAGACGACCCATTTTGCTCCCATAGAACTTGAGCTATATCGGAAAATGTTGAAGCGATCTAGAGATCGATAAATGATCTATGAGAAATAATTCGGGATTTTTATAATAAATTACTCAATTTCCCATTAATTGACACCCCATTCATAACCCATTTTGCCCCAGTAGATCCCAATAGTAAATTGATTATCGATTTTATTCAAAGTCCAAAGATGAAATTTTCCGATCTAGAAAATGGCGTTGGATTCAACGCCCCACCTCCTCACTGGCCGAAGTGGTGGGAAAGAAGGAGTATTACTCCGAGTTCTCGTGTAATTCCCAATTACTTCAAGGAGTGAAGTTGAAGTGTACTCGCGATAAGGAGCGATGTTGAGTCTCCAGGATGCTCAATGGTCTCTCGAGACATTCACCAAGTTCGATGACTCCTTTCTTCGCCACCCTCATCCTCGAGAATTCTATTTTATTTTTATCTGCAGAGTGGTCACTCGAGGACAAGTTCAAAAGATGCCGGTATTACTAGACACACCGATGCTAAATGCTAATGCCTCACCGTGGCCTCTGTTCGTGCCAATGAGTAGTTGAAGGTGGCTAATTGCTGAGCAAACCGCGTGTGAGTTTACTCCACTCGTCTCGTGGAGGCGACCCGACGACGCCGTTGATGACGGGGGGAAAAAAACATAAAATCGCTTGTTGATTTCAACACTCGAACAATCAATCTCGTGGGCTCGGTAATAATCCGATCTTGCAGATCAGAAAAATACCACGAGAGTAACAAAAACATGAGCTATTTTCATATATCATTTATCGATTGCTAGATCATTTCTCTACAGGGGCAAAATGGACTTTGTTTTATTTTCCATTCGATAGATGAGATCACGTGCCACTAGTTGAAAAAAAGGCGAGTCGTTTTGCCCCCGTAGTTGATGAGAAAATCCTAAATCAATTTTCATAGATCATTTATCGATCGCTAGATCGCTCTTTTAAAAAAATGGGAAAAATTTATAAAAAACTGGCAGTCCGAAAATTTGGAAATGTAATTTCGCATTTTGTATGTGGAGAGTTGAGTATGTCCTTTGGTGAAGGCCGCAGGCACTGGTATAATCTCCATAAATTTGTGTTTGCCCCTCAGAAAGTACGAATGGTTCATTTAAACGATGATGTATTGTACACACCTGGCCTCTCTCCGTTATTCTACATAACATTCATCCCCGTATTAGCATAGATCCCCCCCCCCTCCCATCTATGAGTCATAAATTCGCATCAAGACAGTCTAAACACGTTCTAAAGTATTCACAAGTGGATATTAAAAAAGATCATTTTCTAAGAAATCATAAAAATTATTCTCTTTTATATTTCCATTAATTGAGGAACGAGTTATCCACAATTGCAATTATCATTGTGCCAATTTGAAAGGTTATTTGAAATATTATCCGTGAAACAGTGATGATGAGTAACCAGTCGATTCGTTAAGGATAATCAGTGACAACATTATAATTTTTTTTGCATTCTTTTGATATTTCATGAAGGTCATTTTTGTTTCAGCGATTTTTTCGTCATCGGTGAATAAAGAGGGAAGGGCGGGGGGGGGGCTGATAATAACCCCAGTCGATAGATTGGAAAATCTATCACCTGATTTTAAAAAATGGGCCATATCGCCCCATTAGAACCAGAGTTACAGCGTAAAACCTGAAATGATCTAGAAATCGATGAAGGATCTATAAAAATTGATTTATCAATTTTTCAAGATCACTGGGGTAAACTGAGTTGTCTTTTTTCGTTCATCCAGCGGAAGTAGAATTCAATTTACAGAGGAGAATGTCAAAATGATCGATAAAATTTAAATCAGGATTTTTGCGCAAACTACTGGGGCAAAATAGATCGTCTTTTTTCAATTTTATGTAAAATTTCTGGATCTATCGAATGGGAGCATTTTCGACAGCCTCCATGACTTTAATTTTCGGAAGTTTTAAAATCGTCCGTGGAGAGAGGGCATTCTGCAGTGACAGATGATTGATCAGAGCCGGAAGTCACGGAACAGAGAGGAAGTTGCGAAGACATAAGACGTGTGTCTCACCTCACAAATTCGATTCTCTCCCATGGTAAAAAAAAAAAAATTTGTCAATGAAAATTAATGAAAAATCGAGTGTCTCAGTGACTTCAGTCAAGTTTGAGTGCATTGACACCATTTCTATTTCTGTTCACCACCCCGTGTGGTCGTTCTCACGGCGGCTATAGTGTCTCGTTAGCCATCAGATCTATCGGATACCATCGGCGACCTGCAAACGCGTTGCCAGGAATACAATCGCAAAGGCAAGCCGACAATTTTCATTTGATTTTATTAAAGTTAATAAATAATAACAGGTGCCATTGAGTATTCTATTTTATATGATTTTGTTAACACATTTAATACAATTTACAGTTTCAAACACTACGTCAAGTGTTAACTGCCACCAGCGGCTGTTGTTTCGCTGGCAAAACCCCTTTTCAAGTAACTAATAAAAACGATTTTACTAGTTGAATCGGCATCTCTTTGACATATCATCAAAAACAACTTATCATCCTAGTCATTAATTCTCAAAAACTCCATAAAAATTGTGGAGTTGAAAAATAACAAACTGAAGCCGAAAACATTTTTTCAAATTAACAAAAAAAAAATAAAAATAAATATCTGCGTCATATGAACTCATTACATACCAGCTGGACGACTTACCCCATCCGGTGATCATATAATCTATAAATAGCACGAGAAAAGCAGAAATAAAATGTAATAAAAAGAAATTATTGCAAAACCAGAAGATGCCACCGTCTAATACCCACAAGGTTGATTATTCTATGGCGCCATTGGACACATACAGAGACTCTTAACGCTCACTAATGGTGGAGCGTTGATTTTAATGTTTTCGACCCATGTGCTAAAACCCCAAGACCGGTTGAGCATCAACATCTCGAACATTTTTTTATTCCCCCTTAGCATTTTTGTCTTCTTTTTTTTGTTCTTTATAATGTTTATGGGGACGGAGCCCAGCGGCTTCTGAATTTTCCTCTATCCATCTAATTTCCCTCCGGCTGAATAGTTTCCGCATTCTGGTGCCCTCTTTTTCCATCCTGCCGAGCCACCAGACACCGATGCAAAACAAAGGAGCGGTGGAATTAACGATAAAGTGAGGTTATTTTTAGATGCATCTGGTGGCGAGCGATCTATTGATCACAGGGATTGAAAATTGACCTCATTTTTTAGATAAATATTTACCCACAAATTGAAAAAAAGACGACACATATTGTCCCCATAGAACAAAAAGTACAGTTAAAAATGAAAAAGGGATCAAGCGATCGATGAATGATCTACGAGAATTGAATCGGGATTTTTTCAGGATCAACTGAAGCAAAATGTATCGGTTTTTTTGTTCATCTGCGGATAAATTTGCTCGTCCTATTTTTAGTTAGCTAGTCGCCGGCAATTATCCATCCTTAAAAATGGCGAAAAACAGTTTTTGTCAATGGAAAAAATGAGAATATGTTAATTAACCCGTTTTTTATTCTGGAAATAACTCGCATGCATCCTCGCAACCATGTTCCCGGTATTCCCTGTGGTCTAGGTAAGTGAGTCTACCAGTTTTCATTCCACCTTCATTACAAAGTCGTCTTCTTCTTTACTCCACATCCACTTGCAGCAGTGCAATTCTATTTATATCGTAGCCAACCTCGTCTTGGGCGCCTGCAGGATTGCCGGTATTTTCATTCCCACTTTTTGCAATTTCTTTTCCTTTCATCCTTTTCATCATTCCAAAGCTCAATAATATTCCGTGGAATAAAAAAAATATCCAACGGAAGATCATTATTTCCATGATTTTTATCGTAGACGTAAAAAAATGATGATTGAGCTCTTTTAAAAAAATGCAAAATGCCGGGACAACAATTTGCTAAATTTATGCAGTTCTTCACACAACGATCGTATATCAACTCCACAGAAAGGAATATGATAAGTGCCGGCTCAAGTTTTTTGGCCGAGGGAAAAGCCCTAAAACTGGCTGCTAACCACTCTAGAGCCCTCCGAGGATGTTAATCACCTTGTCAAAAAAATCTGCAAGGCTAAACTGGCTCCACAAAAGTTGGAAAAAAAATTTGAAGCCTCAAAAAACTTCACTTCCCCTTTCACTCCAAAATTATATTCTTGAACCTTTCAAGGGACTCAAAAAATTGGGGTCGATGATTAATCGATAGGTCGGGAAATTTATCCGCAATTTAAAAAAAAAACGATCGCTCTAGCCCCCATAGAAGCCGAGTTACAGAGAAAAATCTAAAAGTGATCTAGCAATCGAGAATGATCCACAAAAATGGATTTAGGATTTTCTCTCATTCTACTGGTCCAAATCGGATGATTTTTTTTTTAATTTCATAGAAAATTTTCCGATCAATTGATTGGGATCATTTTCGACCCCCTCCTCTACCTCACCCTCGCCCCTTCGCAATCACATGATGCTTACAATTAAAAAATGCGCGAAATATGAAAAGAGATTACAATCACTCCACTTCCTTTCCCATCCTGCAATCCTCTGATTTTCTTCACTCAACACGTTCATCCTCTATCCTCAGGCGGATCTGTGAGAAGCCAGGTTGGCGCTAAAATAAAATGAAAAACTTGCGTGTGCAGTTTCTTCCCTCCATGACTCCTCGGCTGTGTTTTACCCCCCCCCCCATTACCTTCCTTTTTCCTCAGTTCAATTCTCTCCATCTCACTTTATCGCCATTTCAGACGATCGTTGGAACCCCCATTGGTGTGCCTTCTTTCTATTTATAGACACCACTGGCTATTATCTACGGTGCGTGAGTACCTTCTCCAAGCGAAACGAGGTAAAATCCTGCAGGTGCCACTCTTTGTTTATCCGTACGCAGTGATTCTCTCGTTTTTGTAGAATTTTGGACACATGTCCTTTTCATAATTAAGGGTTGATGATGATCCCAATCGATCGATCGGGAAATTTTGGCTGGAGTAGAAAAAAAGACGATCCATTTTGGACCAGTAGTTCGGGAAAAAATCGTGAATCAATTCTCATAGATCGTTTATCGATTTTTCGATATCTCACATTTTATATTGTAACTTTCATCCTACGGGGGCTGAACGGGCTATGATGATGAAAAAATTCCGAATTAGTTTTCATAGATCAATTATTGATCGCTCGATCGCTTTTACATTTTCCTCTATAACTCGGATTCTATGGGAGCTGCAGGGGTAATTTTTTTTTAATTGGAGGGTAAATTTTCCGATCTACCGATCGGGGTCTTGATCGACCCCGCCCCCTCCCCCGACCAGTCACTTTGGCTTTTATTTTATTAACTCAAAGAATTTTTATATTCCCCATATCTTCTACTCCTTCAGACACAATTCCCCCTTGGGACTGAATTCAGTGCGCGCTTTAACCATATAGGGGCCTGACGATACGCTGGACTGAGCAACGCTCTAGCAAAAAAGTAAACTAACATGAACCTGCTTCTCAGCTCGTTCTCTCCCTTCATTCTTTTATTCAATTTTTTAAATTTATTTTTTCTTATCATCATTTTCTCTCGCTGAAAGGGATTCTCTACTGTTCACGTGGCATAACCGTGCCGTGTGCTGTGCGCGTTCATCGACATCGTCCAGGATTATGAAGGTCGATGGGAGGGTTGTGTTTGGTATCAATCACTGCTATAACTACGTAATCATATGGCAAATTACATCAGCAGAGGTAATTATCTTATTAAATCAGTGAAATCACGGATGATTGTCTCGTGATCTATCGATTTGATCTACATGAAAAATGTCTCAATCGATGGATCGAAAAATTGCGCATGTGATGGTAGAAAGGACGGCCGGTTTTGCCCTCCACCCCCTCGAGGGGGAGGCAAAATGTGGAAAAAAATCCTCGGGAATGTGACGAGATTAGCGCGCATGAGTGATAATGATTGGCGGCGGTCTTTCTCTCCACCCCCCTTCCCCCCCCCCTTGCCCCTCGCGGAGTGCACAGCTGTCATTATTCAATTGAATTCAATGCTAGGCGTTAACCATTAGGGAATTGCCGTCGAGAACTTTCTTTCCAAGTGGGACAGTCCCTGCTATAAAAATGGTTTTCGAAAAACTATGGATTTTTGGGGGTAACGGAGGTGGAATTTCAATTTCAATTTTTATCAGGAGTATTTAGACATCTCAATGACTGGTTTTTGATATTTATCAAGACGATGCATTTTTCAGCCGCACTGAATCCACGAATCAACACGAAATCTAACATTATTCTAGAGTTCAAAGCCCCCCTGCCCGTGGTAAGTTCCACTCACACCACAACCCTGACTTGAATTAGATGCTAAGCTATTGGATATGCCATGCTATTGGATAATTGCCTCGTGTGGAATTCGGATGGTGACACATTCCATCCACACAAAAACCCCTCCACTCCCTCATTCCTCTTCTCCAACAAAAACCCAACCTCTCCCATCAGAGATCTAGCTGGGGTCCACAGTGACCCCATCCGAAGGTCCAGAAAATTTCCTTTCAAATGGAAAACAATAAACAACCCATTCTGCAATATAAGAATGATCAAGCAATTGATAAACGATCTATGGGATCCAACGATCGATAAACGATCTATGAAAAAATCGATAACGGACAGTTTTCTTAAATTTTCTCTCCTCGTAATTCGTGAGAAATTTTTAAATTTCTCAGCTGGAGTCACATCGGTCCCCTATCTCCACTCCCTCATAGTTTAAACTTGAGAAGAAAGAAGTTTTCTTATCCTATCATACGTTCAGTCACACTAATCTCACGAATGCGGATGCACTCACGTATTTCACACGATATTAGTGGCCCCGCAGACATCCGTCTCACATCTCCCCCCAAAAATGTCTCAGCAAATGAAGGAAAAATATCCTATTTCGCCCCCATAGAGCCCGAGTTACAGCAAAAAACTTCTAAAAGGATCTATCTGTCGTTGGAGGATCTATAAAAAAATCGATTACGATTTTCTCCCGAATGAGTCGGACAAAACGAATAATTTTTCCATAGAAAAACGCCATACTTACAAAATTAAAGAAAATACCCCCCATTTTGCCCCCATAGAACACGAGTTATGGTCAAAAAACGTAAAAATGATCTAGCGATCGATCAATAATCTACGAAAAATCGATTCAGGATTTTCTCCCGAACGGCTGCGACAAAATGGATATTTTTTTTTATTTCATGGAAAATTTTACGATCTTCCAAGTGGGGGCAGAAATCTTATCTTGCCGTGGGTTCAGCCGTTTCAATTCGACCCATGTGATTTGACTCACGTATCTCACACGACGTGAGTGCCTGCATAGACATGCCTTTTATCTCCCCCAGAAAATATCCCAACAAATGAAGAAAAAATATTTCATTTCGTCCCCATAGAATGCGACTTACAGAAAAAAGCTATTAAAACGATCTATTGATCGATAAATGATCTACGAAAAATTGCATTAGGATTTTCTCAGGATCTATTGGGGCAAAACGGATAATTTTTTTTTCATTCCACGGAGAATTTCCAGATCTTTCGAATGGAACCAGTTGGAACCCCCCCCCCCCTCTCTCTCTCTCTCTCTCTCTCTCTCTTCATAGTTTTTGTCTGCTTATGCGCCCAGTGCCTTTAATCCAGTGGATGTGACTTCCCTCACGTATTTTACACGAGGCTGAAGAGCCCCGCAGACGTGTGACTCAAATGTTTCACGATGTAACCCCCCCATCAGACTACTAATCCACCTCTATTTCTTCCGCTTCGAAAACTCGACAATTTCCTGATTCATTTTCATCGCATCTGTTTCATTGGTATTTATTTTCCTTGCCTTGAGCCTTGAGCCTTCGCGGTCACCTCATATTATGCGTTATGACGCTCTTCCATGTGATGTTTTCCTCGTACTGGAGAACATGGAGAATACGAATGATCCGCGACCTTCGTCAAGGTCGATTTATTTGAATTTCATTGGCTTACAGATTTGAGTACTCAGAACATGTCTTGATTTTCGTTTTCACATTCACTTGGATTGCATCGGCTTGACAATATGGGGTCGTTAGTGACCCCAATCGATAGATCGGGAAATTCACTCGCGATTTTAAAAAACGGCCCATTTTGTCCCATTATTTCAAAAGCTCCATAAACAAATCGATCTGATGAGTTTTTTCATAATTTGCTGACAGAGCTAGAGTGATTTATGGGGCAAAATGGGTTGGCATTCGTTTCATTCAACAGATCGGGAAGTTTTGATCGAAATTTAAAAAAAAATCGTTCGTTTTGGACCAGCAGTTCCGAAGAAAATCTTGATGCAATTTTCATTGATCATTATCGATCACCAGATCATTTTTACATTTTTTGGCTATAACTCGCGTTCTATGGGAGCTAGACGGATCGTCTTTTTTTTAAATTTCCCCTCAAATTTCTGATCTATCGGAGGGGGTCACTATCGACCCCACAAAGCTGCGGTTTCTGTTAGTTAAAAAATGATTTTACCGCCTTTTCGTGATTTATCGTTTCTCAATGATAATTTTTTCCACATTCCGTGAATTGTTCCAATAACTGAGGAATTCATAATTACCATTATGAAAATAGCCGCATAATTATGAGATTTATAACGCAATTACGCGAGTGCCAAGGCGATCCGCATATTTTTAATCATAGATAAAAATTATTTAAAAAATATCGACAATTCAGTGAATTTTTTTACCAAGATTTTCGAAAAAAAAAATGTTTAAAAAAAATGAGAAACTCGAAATTTTATGCCCCGTGCAGTGTATACTTATCCACTCGTAGAAATACGAATGCGAATTCGAGGAAGGGTAAGAAAGGAGGATGGATAAAACCGGCCCTGAGAGGCCAATGGGCAAAAACGAATAGTGCAAATTCAAAAGAACAGAAAAAAACAAAAAAAATAGAAAAGGCAAAAATTATTTATAGGGTGGGTTGATACGAGTGAATCTCTCGAGGTCACTGAGTTGGTATAATACACGCTGGTAATACGTGTAATACGGATAATACCTGTAATACTATCGTGTGTAACGCATTATACGACCTACGGGACACAGATGGCTGACGGCCTTGCTGGGAGGTGTGCAGAGGGTACTTTCAGTTTCAAAGTCATTGGCACCAGAGTATTAAATATATTCAAGTACTTCGGCCATTTTTTCCCCCAATTTTTCTCATCTGAACAAAAAATGAAATTAAAAAAAAAAAATTTTAGGGGCTAAAGCGAGCCCAGAGCATCGATCGAAAAATTGACGACAAAAAAAAGATAACCCGTTTTTCCTCATTATTTCTAAAAAAAATAGAAAAATTTGGAAAAAAAACGTTTTTGATTTAAAAAAAAAAAACCATTGGGCAAAACGGATCATTTTTCGAACCAATCCCAGATTTTTCCGTCTACCTAAATGGGGTCACTATCGAGCCCCCCCCCCCCCTTCGCACTGATATCTCAAGATTATTTATATCAACTTGAGACATAAATATTGTACAAACATAGTCTCAAAGAAGGTTTTAAGCCTACTAGTCAGTAGTTCGTAAGGGGGAGATAAAGGAAGGGGGGAGGGGAATATCTGATTCCACTGGGGTTATATGGCATACCATAGAACGAACGATGAAACGAGTTGGCTGGTTCAGGTTTTGCTGGTGCAGCCAAGCGATCGTTAAGATAATCGCTGCTATCCTCATCCTAACTTAGCCTTTGCCGGACGGGCGTTGTTCCGAGCCCTTCTTCTTCTCCCCGCCGTCGCCCCTCCACCTCGT
>NW_021680872.1:96850-135432 GCF_001412515.2 Diachasma alloeum | reverse complement strand
GCCACAACGCGACTAACTCCACCCGAAGCGCTTCGTACCAACAGCTATTCCATATAAGTGCCCATCCAGAGAATACACACTTACTATCAACAGGGAAAAAGCGATAAAGAATGGATTTCTATTAAATTGTTTATTGTTAATGATGCGAGACCATCAGAGTCGAATTTTCTTATTTTAGAAGAGGGGTTTTCAAGGTTTAAAATGAGCCCTGGCTCGTCCAAATCGCATCATTTGATCGAGAGACATTGAGGTTTAAAGATGCTCCATTTGACCCTACTTTACTCTGCCGTATGCCAAGTCTACCGGCGACGATGGCTACTTTAAATTTCTCAATCATCACGACTCTACCGATTTATGGATGAAGCATCAGGAGAAATTGTGACATTTCCACTTAGCGGCAGGGCAACCGCCGTGATCTGCCCATTAAGTATAATGATGTATACAGGTCTACCAATCATCGACGACCAATTATACCTATTCTACTCTCTATTTTCGGAGAAACCGAAAGATGATTCATTATTTTTTTTCTAGTACTGGTAGATAATCTACCAGTCAAATCTATAAATCTACCTATTTTGTCCACGCAATTTTTTGTTTCCGAAGAACGGGCATAATTGTTGAAGCCGACTGGTAGATCTGGCCCCTAGTTTCGCACGGTAGACTTGCCGTCAAATCTACCAATGTGGCCGGTATATTTTCAAAAAATAATTGGTAGAGCTGACTGGCAATTGCCGTTAACTCTACCACTGATGTCCATTCTCCGGAAACAAATTAGAATGGGCATGATTGGCAGAGTTGACGGCTGGTAGACTTCATCACCGGTAGATCTACAACTGGGTAGATTTGCTATTCTAAAAAAATCATTTTTTCGTGAAAGAAAAAATAAAAACTCTTGTTATTCTTACATTTTCCATCACTTTGTCAGCTTTCTTTGGTGTTTGTGGTTACATTCCTCACTGACACCTCCCCCTCATCCATTTTTCTTTCCAATTCTAATTGTTAATGATTTAGTATTGCAATTGCCGAGAAGTACATTTGCGCATAAAGCGCAATGTACTTCGTGCCAACGGTATTATGGGTATTATGACGCTCTCGTCTAACATTGTCATTATTGTATGATGCGAAAGAGGCCCAAGGTCCTCAATGGTTGGGCATCACCAACTCCTTCTTCGTATGAAAAATCATTTTCACTGTGACGAATCAGAGAAAATTATTTCCCTCACAATTTCCATTTTTGCTCATCATTAGAAAAAAAATTCTCTCATCCTTGGAGTCAGCTGACGGGCTCAATAATTACCTCATTCGATAGATCAGAAATATTGAATAAAAAGACGACCCGTTTTGCCCCTATACTTATGAATAAAAAAAAGAATTAAACGAAAAAAATTGAATTTTTTGTTAAAAGATTTTTTCAAGTTTTTAAGATAATTATGGGGCAAAGAGGGTCATTTTTTTGGAGAGTTGTTATCGACCCCAATCGTCAAGAACTTTTAAAAGAGGAATTTTGCGATTTTTAGGGTTTTTCAGAATTAATTTTAAAATTAGTAAAAAGTGATGTCTGGAGTAATAATGATCCCATGAACTGGACAAAATTTTCCATCAAGATTTTTCTCGGTAAAGGCCAAGACAAAATGAGTCACTAAATAGATTCAACTATTTTAGTGTAAATTTTCCCGACTGTTGAGCGAAACAAAGAGAGCGTTTATTCGGGGAGAAGTATTTTCCCTGAGGGGTCATGTCCCCAGATGACCCCCAAACTTCCGGAATTTGTTGAGTGTCATTATCATTGAGCCAGGGCCAGACCTTTACTCGTGACCAAGATAATGGTGAGAAGAGCGAAGGGCCCAGGACCAGGCGAGAAAAACCGGATTTGGGTTTGGGATAAATTTAGAAGGCAAGTAGCACTCAAGGCCAAGGACTTGAACATCTTCGAAAAATTTTATAGCTTGGACTTATTCATCCTCGAGGGCATCCGATGATGTGTTGGAGATTACAGATTCAACGAGAAAAGGTTGAGGGAATTTTTTGCAGAGTAGGGAATTGTCGGGTTGAAATGTCTATTAATTTTCACCTGACACCAGTAGCTTTTGAGATAATGTCATAATTAAGAGTGTGATTTGCCGAAAACTAGAGTTAATATCGGCGATTTTTGACGACCTCAACGGTGAATAATTCATGTTCTTTTGATGGATCAATCAACTTACCAATCAACTTTAGAAAAAATAATCATGATTCACCATTGGAGTATTTATCAAAACAAAAATGTCCGGCGAATTGATAGAGCATGTCCCAACGAACAAATTCATCCCGAGTGCATTGAAATCGTGTGAAATATGTAACAATGTAAACATTCTTCATGACGTACTATCCTTTGAAGAACAAAAAAATTCCTCGCGATATTTTATGCGCGTGCCACAGGCGCAAACTCATAATGCAATTAGAGGATGTGCAACCAGTGACCTTGGCCGTTCAAGTGTAAATTTCAGACGGAATTGTTTCTTCCATTCCTTCACACCAGAGCACGGGCATTATCGACCTCCCCCTCCTCCCTCCCTTCATAGCAATAAAAATGTTCTGTCAAAATCAACGGAAGAAAAAAAACTATCCACTTCGTTCCACAAAAAAATCACCACCGATTTACTCATCACCGGGGCGAAATGGGCCGTTAATAACTTTCAAAACCCAGCGCTGAATGCCCCTATCTATCCAGCCCACCAGGTATTTCATTCCTCAATTAAATAGTTACCAACAATTACCACCGAGCAGTCATGAATCATTCAATTAAATGGCCCGAGTACGTCTCACGTTTTAATGAAGAATAATCCAAGAAAAAAACCTCATCAAATTAGTTATGATAAAACTCGACTCCTGGGATGACTCATGACATTCTTCCATGATAAAGTCGTATCAAAAATTAGCAATTTTGACGCGCGGAAAAAAAAGAGAGGAATGAAAATGATAGCAGAGAGAAATAAAAATTGCAATCACATGTGGACAAAAAAATAAAGGTTCCACCAAAACATGATAATTTTTGTAGTAGTAATTGTTCTCGTGAGTAAACAAATAAATGTATCCCGTGGGTAAATAAATTCGTTATGCAGAGAATTATATGTGGCTTCGGTTTTATCAAGTGTTCTCACTGGGAACATATATTTTTTCGGCAGAACTTTTTTTTTTCCCTCAGTGTGAAATGAAGATTAAAAACCACTCCTGTGAACTTCCTATTTATTCATTTTCTCACTCACCCAGGGGAATTCTTCACAACCGTTACGTACCGTTACCGAAGATTGCAACTTTGAACGAGTCTTGGCTAGTTTATATTTATAGACTGACGTAAATAAAAATATTGAAAAGCACGAAAATTGTGATTACAGGGTATTTGCAGTGACGGCGAAGACAATAACTTCAGATGATCTTCCATGCGGAAAAAATATTGAATGGGGATATTTTCTGTACTTTTCAATAAAAAAAAATAATTGGAATAGATCGTTTGGACTACCAGGAGGCCAGTACATGAAAGATTTTTCAATTTTATCGTTTTGTTTATTTCGTAAAAATTAATCATCGCGGGCGATCAGTCCTTATACCAAAACCACGTAACTTCATTCAATTTAGCATTTCATTAATTTTTTTAATAATAAAAAATGATTCGGAAATTTGATATAAATTATCGAATGGGGATATTTCATGATTTTTTTTTCGATCGAGAGATCATGGAAATAGCATCATTTCGTTCATTTCATTAAAATATCCTTCCTAGGGAGGGATAATGAGGTCACACCTGCCTATACTTCGGGCTTGACTCAAAATAAATAAATAAATAAAAGAGAATAAATTGAGGTAAATCATCGGGGCTGATCAATCATTTTTTTGTCCATTTATTTGTGACATTCTTTAAATATAGTGTATTTCATCACTCGTGCGTAAACACTTTTGCCACGAGTGTCGAACCCGATTTTTTATCACAGAGTGTGAAAAGTAGGATTTTACGAACAAGAGATGAAAAAACGTTATTATTCATACCAAAACAACATAACTTCATTTCTCTTCATCGCATTGATTTAATTTATCAAGACGCTAAACCGACCACAGATGGCGTTGACAGACCAGAGGTGTGACGACACTCAAGGTGATCTGAGCATTTTGAATTCATAATTTTTCAATCATTTTTTAAATTGAAAAAAACCATTCGGAAGATTTCATCTTGGATGTAGCCATAATTAGACATGAATTATAGAGGATAATTAATGCGAGGATAAAAAATTGCATGAAATATCTCCATTGACAATGATAATTGGACTGATTGAACCCAGATTCACACATGATAACAGCGCAAAATAAATATTTATGATTTTCAATCCGCGTTTTTATTTCCAATCTTTTTTCGCATGCAAATCTTTTTTCATCTCACTTGACCGATTGTTTCCACTCGTTGCGCGTGGCAGCAAATCATCATAATTGAGTGGTGGATTTCTCAGAATATAATAAACGTGGTGTTGAGGAAATTATGGGATGTAAAAAATAGCGAGAGATGATGAATAAAAAGAATTATGATGATTGAAAAAAAAAATTAACTTTTGGCTCTAGAGAGGGGGCAAAAATTCCCTCGTTGAGTGGATCGAAATATTTCGCATTCAATTAAAAAAAAATTAATACAAAAAAAGAAATTTTTCTTTTTTTTTTGAGACTCAAAAACAAATTTTCCACAAATATTTCCTCTTCGTGCCTTCTCCATAAAATTGGAAATAAATTTTTCTACTTTGAAAATACATTAATTATCGAACCGATATCTAGGGATTCCAAAGAACCCGTTGAATGTTTCCAAGAAACGATTTACTCAGATCATAATAAACCTCCGGTAAATCATGAGTATTATCTTCAAGACTCCCTGAGGTATTTAAGTATCCTGAACCAGTCTTAACGGGCAGCTCTCCAAAAATCCGTAATTAATCCGTGGAAATGCATATGCTGGCCTAGGCGTCAGTCGTGTGGACCGTTAGCCCCTTCTAGGCGCCTCGAGACAGTGACCTTATGTCACTACATGGAGCCTTCAACCCGAAAACCAAACAACAAAACAGTCCCATCATTTCATCACGTATGGTAAAAACACTTCACTATTATTAATCAGTGATATCAAAAAAACGTTTAAAAATCAATTAGAGATAATTTTGAGTGTTAGCTAATATTATTCAAAGGACCTTGGGAATTATTTCGTTAATTAGCAAGGGAAATTTAACATCTAATTTTTTTAAACGAGCTGTCTAGTTCTATTTATCACTGACTAATTGAGAAAACAAAATAGAAAAATTAAAATATTCAATTATCTTCATCGATATCTCTTTTTTTTTTAATTCAGTGACGAGTTTCCAGATTTATCAAAAAATTGAATGCAAAATGATTAAAAAATTGAAAATAAAAAATTTCGAAAATTTTCGATTTTTTAATTTTTTTAATGGTTCTGAAAATCATTTCATTGAATATCCAGAGAAACTTTGCAGGCGATTAAAAAAAAAAGACTTCCCTATTTCTTTCCAAATAATTCCGAAAACTAATTTCTTTCCAAAGCATTGTCTTTTTCGAGAAAAAAAGATCGTCTTTTAAACAATTCAATGTCATTTTTTCCAATTTACAGAGCAAATAAAGAAAAATATAATAATTAAAATTCCTCCAACAGCTAAGAAAATTTTTTGAAAGAGAAAATAAGTTTCTCCCAAAAACAATCATTTTTCCTCACAATTCCACCCAGGAAAATAATTTTCCCGATTCATCAGATTTCCAAAAAAAAATCCCTAATTTCCAAGGACAAAAAAAATATATTCCACCGAAAAATGAAAAAAATATCACAACAAAAATTAAAAATCTGAAGACCAACGAAAAACGCCTCCCCCCGGCCCGCTGGGACTCATGTCAGTCCACGGAACTAAAACTCGAGGGGTGGGAGTCACCTCCAGGTCCCTCAGGCAGGCTGCGTGCCCGCGCCAGGGGTATATAAGCCGTCCCCGGCCATTCCTACCGACACACGACCGAAACCTCCCTGACAGAGCGGTCCCCCTCGAACGCGCACGCGCCCAACAAAAATTCAAAACGTAAAAAAACCCCCCGTAAACCAAAAGTTAGCTCACGAAACCCGAGGAAAAAAATCAAAGTTTGGTGCACCGCCTGTGTTTCGTTAATTCAAAAGGACTCTCCAACGAGTGAGTATACAATTACCTTCAAATTGCCTCTCTCTTCTCCCCCACCACAGCGGTGACAAAAAAAAATTGTGTTGCAAATCTCAAATATAAATTGCGCAATTGTCATTTCGTAATAATAACCATCAATTATCTCAGACCTCTCTCCGTTCACCGCAAAACACGAAATGAAACCCGTGAAAAAAAGTAAAGACAAGATGACAAGGTTCACAAGGGTCATCAATAATTCGTCAAAATCCTTTTCCAAAGTCAAAACCTTTCAAAAACGCTGTAAACCGTCAACGGAAGAGCGACGTCCCCTCCCGACAATGACATCTTTGTACGTTTCATTGTGTCACCATTAAGAGAATCTGATGATTCTTGATGAGGTAATAGGGGGTCTCTGGCATTTCCTCCTGTCACCCTTCCAATACTTTTAATCTTTCCAATTCCCACCGTCATTCCACATTTCCAGCATCAGATCCACCGATTGACAGACAGCCGCCAGGCCCCAGCATCCTGTCATTACCAGCGATAATTCTAAAATTGTCACCGTCTGGTTGGCTTCCAGTCAAACGGTTCAATGTCACCACAATCCCGAGCATCAATCATCATTTGAAGCGGTCTAATCTCCAAAATTATCTCCTCCACAGATTGAATTATGAAGTACGTGGCAGTAGTACTGTGCGCCGTGGCGCTGCACCAGGTGTTGTCGATGCCAGTTGCCGAGCAGGAGCCCCTGCCAGTGGTGCCCCTGGAGAGTCAGCAGGTCTTGAGGCGAGAGACAAGTGAGACGGTGAGCGAGCACAAGGAGGGCGAGACACCGGAGGAGCATGCGGCACATCAGGAGGCAGCAGCGAGACACGTTGACGAAGCTAAACCTGAACTTGAGGAATCTGTGAAATCTGCTGAAACGATCACAATTGAGGAGGTAGTCGAGCTGAAGGAGGAACCGAAGAGCCCTCAAGCCCAGGAGGTGCGATCAGCCCCGGTGGAGGTACCCGAAGTGCCGGTTGTAGCTGCGACTCCGGCCGAATCTAAGGTATGTGACGACTGTTTCTGATTGTTTTCAACGTCTCGATTCCCTCGATGATCTATCCGATCAAGAATCAAATTATTCTGACCTGAATTGTCATCCTTTCAGGCCGAAGCCGTCCCTGAAGTTAAGAGTGTGCCAGTAGAAGAACCAGTGGTAGACGAAAAAGTCGATGAACCTAAGCCCGTGGAGCAAACAGCCCCTGTCCAGGAGTCAACACCAGCCGTGAAATCCGAAGCCCCTGTGGAATCGACCGTCCCTGTTACATCAGACACAGTTCCAGTCGAAGAGAAAACGCCTGAGGCTGTTATCAGCGAGGAGGCTAAACCCGTTGAGGAGAAGAAAGAAGTCAAACCCGAGAACACAGACCGCGTGACCCGTGGAACTGAGGATGCCAAACAAACAGAGACACCGGTGTCAGCTCCAGTTGAGCCAGTAACAGTTCCAGAAGTAGCTGCCACTGTATCTGAATCAGAGAAGAAGGAGGAAGAGAAGAAGCCAGAGGAGGAGAAGAAGATTGAGGCGGTCGAGGCGGAGAAGAAGGAGGAGGAGAAGAAGCCAGAGGCCGAGACCACACCAGCAGTTGAAGGCAAACCAGAAGAAAAACCAGAACTCAAATCTGAAATCAAAGAGGAGCCAGTGGTGGCAGCAACAGAGGCTGTAGAAGAGCCAAAGAAGGACGGCGAGAAGGAAGTAGCTGTTCCCATTCAGGGAAAATCAGACGAGCCAATAGTCGAGGCCAAGAGATCAGCTGACGAGAAGATTGAGGCAGCTGAGAACAAGTCAGTGGACAAGGCACCCCAGGCCAAGTCTGAGGACATCATTGAAGCTCAACCTGAGGCCGCTAAGGAGGCAGTCCCAGAGCCCCAAAAACCAGCTCAAGAGGCTGTAGAAGCTGCCAAGGAGGAGAAGAAAGAAGAGAGCAGCGCTGAGGACAAATCGAGCGAAGAATCCCTCGAGAAGAAACAAGCCGAGGCTAAATCAGCTGTTACCAGCTCATCGGAGGAGTCAAAGGAGGACAAAAAGGAGGAGAACAAGGCTGAGGAACTACCCAAACCCCAGGAGCTCGGAGAGAAGCAGGAATGATCCTTCTGTACTCACCCCTCAAGCAAAAATCATCAGAAGAAAATATTTTTTATTAATTCTCCATCCAACTCAAAATGTGTGATTGATACTTGTTACGATTGCTTTACATGAATGACTCTCATTATGAGACAAGAGTACGAATGTATTCACTTGACTGATTGAACATTTTTTTTCTTTTTCCTTTATAAACGAGAGAATGTGAAACAATTCCTTTCTTGTTTGAATAATTTTTCATCGTGAAGAATTTGAGAGATTGTCACGACGAGACGTCTTGCCACTCTCCCTGGCGCGATACGACCTCGGGTAAGAGAATTTTTTTTCTTTTCAAATGGTGAAATAATTTTCTTTATTATAAAATTAATCGTTTAACCGAGCTCGAACCACTCGGGATGGTGGCATTTTTGCGAATTATATTTTGTCGCTCTTCGTCACAATTTTTCCTTATGCTGTAATTTTTTTTTTCCGATATAATTTTTATCCAAGAATCCATTTTCTTCGCATCCCCCTTCACCCCTCCAAACTTCCTTCAAATCCATCCTCCGAACATTTTGTTCCTCTAGATGTTATGTGTCATGACTATTGAAAATATTATTTTACATTTAGATGAGAAAAATAAAGTGGAAAAATGAAAAAAAACGAATGGATCAGTAGTACTATATTTTATTATATTAATATTGATCAATGATTTGTATTATTGAGATATCAGAAACATCGTTACTGTAATAATAATTGTGTATTATTATAAATTGTGGCTTTCTATTTATTTATTTTGTTTTGAGGTGGCTCATTGTTGGAGATTGTGGCAAGTGATAAATGAGTGATAATCGGATATTTCCGTTTTGAATTTGGAATAGTGGGAAGGGACGTGTGAAAGATGACAGTCAACAATGACTAATGTGACGATGGTGGGGGAGTAACACTGGATATCTTGGAAAATTTATCATCGAGATAAAAAAAAAAAAAAAAAAGATGGATTTGACCAAAAAAAATCCAGTCCCCGGAAAAACCGAATGGAAAAAAGTAAATCCCATTGTATTTTTTTCCAGAAATCTTCCCGATTTTTAAATGAAAGTAATGGCAGCCTCTCACGGCCTCAGCATCAAGCTAAATTCTACATAAACTATTATGCAAATGTCAAGAATGTGGAAAAGTTCACAAGAATTAGCGGATAAATCATGAGTTTGTAATTATTTAAACAAAATACCAGTGTATGGAATGCAATGATCATGAGGACATCTGTTGAAATGTCAAGGGATATTTTGCAATAACCAAGGTGTCAGTACTGATCGCATAATGAGATAGAACAATCTCTCGGTATGTGAAAACGTTCTTGTTATTCGTCGCTAGCTATTCAGTGACAAATAAATTTTGTCTCGCATCTGCTTCCGTGGCGCAATTGGCTAGCGCGTTCGGCTGTTAACCGAAAGGTTGGTGGTTCGAGCCCACCCGGGAGCGTTTTTTTTTTTTTCATCGGAAATTTTGACAATTCAATCTCTGATAATTCTTGGGTATTATTGATCATGTTAAAGTCGTTTTTGGGGGAACATCGTAGCTTCCGTGGCGCAATTGGCTAGCGCGTTCGGCTGTTAACCGAAAGGTTGGTGAAACCGATCTCATCAACCAATTTTTTCCCTCCAATCATGGTGTGCGCAGTCATAAAAACAATTCCTCATCCCGAAGACTCAAAAGACTCCAATAAATATGATTATCCTCTTCACTATTTGGAATCAATGACACCTCCGTCCGTTACGTGACCTCAAGCCTTGATAAACATGAGAATCATAAACTGCCAACAGTCATAACCCACTCTCTTCACACTATCCCACTCGTAAATGAAATAATTCCACCTCGAGGTCTGTTTAGTCTGCTCGTCTTAATATTAATGTTACACTTGCGACATGACACCTATCCATTTCGAAATAGGACATTGAATAATCCTAGAGATTTTAANCATCGGAAATTTTGACAATTCAATCTCTGATAATTCTTGGGTATTATTGATCATGTTAAAGTCGTTTTTGGGGGAACATCGTAGCTTCCGTGGCGCAATTGGCTAGCGCGTTCGGCTGTTAACCGAAAGGTTGGTGAAACCGATCTCATCAACCAATTTTTTCCCTCCAATCATGGTGTGCGCAGTCATAAAAACAATTCCTTATCCCGAAGACTCAAAAGACTCCAATAAATATGATTATCCTCTTCACTATTTGGAATCAATGACACCTCCGTCCGTTACGTGACCTCAAGCCTTGATAAACATGAGAATCATAAACTGCCAACAGTCATAACCCACTCTCTTCACACTATCCCACTCGTAAATGAAATAATTCCACCTCGAGGTCTGTTTAGTCTGCTCGTCTTAATATTAATGTTACACTTGCGACATGACACCTATCCATTTCGAAATAGGACATTGAATAATCCTAGAGATTTTAAATCATCAAAATTAATGGAGTTGACCACTACATGGCCTCGAACAAAATTAACAGTCCAGGTTTTTCCCAAATACTTCCTCATAAAAAAAACCCTCTCATCAAGCCACGATGATCATGATTAATCGATAAATTATTGAAGAAAAAAAATGTTCATTGACCCCGACGTGATTTGAACACGCAACCTTCTGATCTGGAGTCAGACGCGCTACCGTTGCGCCACGGAGTCTTTATATCTTGTGAACTCTAGTATTCTAACCATACTAGCCAGGTAGGTGAGCCAAATAGATAGCTTTGTTGATGGAAATAATGTGTCGGTAAGGAAAATACCTACCTCGTCTAAGAAGGATAATGCCGAGATAATGAGATATTTATTTTGTCATATTAATTTAAATTGACGAAAAATTGAGGGAAATAAATTGATTGCCCTGAAGAGGAGTGGGATTTACCACTCGAAACGTTGGCAAATGAACGATGAATAAATTGCTAATTTAATTTTTGAGTTTTTTAACATTGTCAATTATGTCACAACTGTCTCAGGAACGTAAAAGACACGTGAAACTTGAAATTCCCGGTTTGTAATTGTGCCAGATCTTCTCGCCACTTTCATTGCGCAACGAAAAATTTTGCAATTGCATATTGATATTAAATATTATAGATTTGTGTTCTTACCTTGTTCGTGAGTAGAAAACAGGTCAGGACCCCCAACGACCACCAGTCGACCTCGTGTCCGTAATACTCTCTTTTTAGTATTTCTGGGGCTGCAAATCAATTTATTAAATTAGTTGTTTTTTGATGGGATTTAATGAGTTTGCGGTTTCGAATCAAATCTCTTAAATATAGAAACTCTCTTCATTAATTCTTATCCGTCACAGGAGTGAGAAAAGTGTGTAAAATGTCCATAACATTTTTTTTTATAATTTCATAAACCTGAAATATTTAGAGGTGATGATGAATCTGAGAATTTTGTTGACTCACCCATGTACTCTGGAGTTCCACAGAAGGTACTAGTCCTGTGTCGGGGTCGCAACCACTTTGCTAGACCGAAATCAATTAATACTGCATGACCCTCGTCATCTAGGAGTACATTCGTTGCTTTTATGTCTCGATGGACTATCCCAGCATTGTGTAAAAAATCTGAAATGACAAAGTAACTTTTATTGATAGAAAATAAAGCCCGAAATTAAGTCCAGGGATAGTTAGAAACATTTAGAATTGAATCAGGAAAAAAAGACGCATTTTTTCTGCTGGAGAAATTACAAAATTATTATTTGAAATTATTTTTTTTATTTTACCTATTGCCAGAGCTATTTCAGCTACGTAAATCCTCACAACTTCCTCAGGTAATGTGACATGTTCGTCGACTAGTTCAAAGAGTTCTCCACCTCCCACAAATTCAGTTACTTGAAATAAATAAATAGAAATTTAATTACAAAGGTAGAATATGAGATTGATGTAACGAATTAATTTTTTCCTTACGTATGTAGAGGGTTTTTCGACCTTGCCAATGGTGTGCCGAGTGTGCGATGAAGGGGTGGTGACCCACGGCCCTCTGAATGGCCACCTGATAAAATAAAAAATATATATTAATTAATATATTACTGACAGGAGAAAGGAGGAGAAAAGCCAGTGTGGATGTAAAACAAACAACACTTTTGTAATATCAAAGAAAATAAATTGAATTGAATTGTATATATTAATCAATTTAATATATTAACTGCTAATTGCCAAAAATCTAGTGCATAAATTTTTTTTTCTTTCAATGCAAAAGAAATACCTCTTGTTTAGCCTGAGAGACTGCATTCTCCTCGACGATTCTGGACTTGCTGATCATCTTCAGAGCATAAACCTTCTTGTCCTCCTTATCCTCAACCTTGTAAACCCTCCCATAGGCTCCTTTGGAGATTATTTCGATGAATGCGTAATGGATTTTAATTGGGTCCTCTCTGACTTTGAATTCAGGGAGGAATATGGCTTCGAACCGCGGCACAGGCCACGCAGTTTTTGCTGAATTCAGGGGATCATTCAAAGTCCCTTCACTCCATCTGAAAAAAAAAATATAAAGGATGAAAAATCCGTTCCCCCAATGAATTTTCTGAATTCCTCAAGTTGTAAAAATAAATGGAGAAGAATTGAAAAATTGCATTCTTGTTTTTGCGTGAATCTCTCGAGAACTGATGGGTTTAGAGAAAAACGTTATCAGATATTTTTTGTAGAAAATTTGCGCAGCTACGAAAAATGCCTATTGATATTTTCCTCTAAACCCAGTAGTTCTCGAGATATTCCCAAAAGTCTTGTCAATGTTCAGAGACAAATTACATACGTCCTCCTGGATATTCTCGACCAAGGCCTACATTCCTCATACACCGATTCTGTTGTCCCAGTGCAGCTGATAATATTACTGAGACTGCACTATAAAAACAAAATCATTGCCTCAAAAATAAAATTTTGAAAAATGTTTCTATCAAAAGAAACAAAAATCCGCCAAAAAAACAACTTTCCAATATCATAAACAATTAAAAACATCTGATGACCGATAAAAAAGTAAAATTTTGCAACTAACCTGGCTGGTGTACGCTCTCTGCGGCCGCCTGTACCCCTTCGCCCCCGAATTTCCCATCCAACACGCGTAAAATCCCCAAAAATCACTTTTCACTTTCACAAACAAACTCTCACAAAGAAAAAAACGATAGTAAATAATCAACAGGTGCACTATTACGCCGACTAAACCCGACTGAAGCTCTCCCAACCTCCTAAAACCCGTCTTCGCAGCGTGACTTCATCGTCTCTATCGTTCTCAAGTGATACCTGACACATTCTACACTAATTGCACTTAATTCTGATTATTCTCGCATGTTAAGTCCTCATTGGCACTCTCGTATGTCAACAACAACATGTGTGCTCTCGTGTTTTTCATTGAGAAACAGCTGACGGCGGCAAAAAGGAGAAAACAAAGCTGTCGAGGTTTAGAAATTGAGCGTGGCTACCACCTGGCGGTCATTTTGTCAGCCTCGATGACTCGAACTGACGTCTGGTCAGTAAAAAAGGAAATAGGCGTATTTCATTGAATTTTTCGCAATACTTTAACAGCATCAGGATGTTTTCTTGGCAGAATAACAAAGAACACTCGATGATTGACACTTGATATCACAACTTGTTTCATCACTAATCGATGGTTGTTCGATGGTCGTTTTTTGGACGAGTGCAGTTTTTGATGCATAAGTTGACCGGTGGTCAACTAGTACTCGACTCAGTGAACAACTCGACCCCCTCGATGGATCGAGTGATCTGTCAGATTTCGATATATTTCGGTACAGACACCAAGCGATTACGATATATTTCGATACAGAGACCAAGCGATTAAGAAATATTTCGATATGAAACAACTTCACATCACTCTAAATTTTGAACGTTTCGTTTGACTTTACCGACCAAAATTGACATGGACCACCATCTGTGGGTTATTCCCGGACCTATGACGTCTTGAAATGGCTGACATTTTAGATGATTCTGGAAGTCTTCAAGTTTGTAGTTCTGGTCGAGACCATTATTTTCCCGAGTGAGGATCAGATTATTGGAAAACATGGCTGGAAGAATTGCCCTGGGACGTTCTTTCGTCCGAAAATACTCTACCGAAACAGGAGCGAAGTTCGATGTTTATGCATCACAGCGTGGATCAGACAGTGAGTAATCCTAATTATCATTTCGGCAATTTTCGTGGTTTTTCTGAAGAGAAAGATGTTGAGGGAGAATTGGAGGCTGAGATTGGGTCGGTTTTCCGAGGTATTTTAAAGTTTTTTGGAGAGATTTCGACCAGAAAATCATTCTTGAGGGGGCGATTTCGAGGGTTGAGCATTGTTTTTCAGGGTTTTTTGGAGGTTCGGAGCGATTTTCAGGAGTTAAATAGACTCTCAATCCATTATGTAATGACAATTGATTCTTGGGTTTTTCAGAGGCAGGGAAAATTTGGAAGAACGTCACCTACTTCGTGGCTCTACCAACAGTTGCACTAGCAATGGTGAATACCTATTTGATGGAGCAGGAGGAGGCGAAAACTAGGAAGAGACCTGAGTTCAAGCGCTATGACCATTTCCGCATCAGGACTAAGGTGAGATGGACAATTTCATGTTTTCAATGGTTAAATTTTTTTGGTTTTCTGCACTCACGTTTCCTCTGGTACACTCAACGATTCACCTGACCTCGATTCATACCACTTTAAATATCTTCATATCTGCAGCGTTTTCCATGGGGCGATGGCAACCACACTCTCTTCCACAACCCCTACAGGAATGCTCTCCCCGATGGCTACGAGACTGAGGAGGAGGAGCACCACTGAGAAAATCACCCCGAAAATTTTCAGTGATAATAAATCGTCAGTGATTTCTAGATTCGTTCTATAATTATTACATATGAATGTGAATAAATTAACATGAATAAAAATTCAATCAGTAAAATACGCCATGACGTCCTCATTGATCTAGTAAAAAACCCTCGAATAATCAATCATTAATTTCAACCAACAATCGTCACTCCATTTTGCCCCCAAATAAACATTAACCATGAAAATGGCTTCGAAAATACTATTTTATTTCTCCTCTATACAACCGTTTGTACTATGACTCCTCTCTCTATCTCTCTCATCTCCACAGCTTTCTTTTTATTGACATAAAATATTTTCGTATGAAAGTACAAAAGTATGAAATCCTATGCTTAAATAATAATTAATATAAAAGAAAAATCGTTATTTACGTTTTTACTAAAAAAGAAATTATCGATGATTTCTTCACTTTTTTTCATTGAAATTCTTTCTGAATTAGTGGGAACAAGCCATTTTTTCATAAAATTTAATAATGTTTTGATAGAATATTTCAGCAAAAATTAAGGTCAGGAAAATATTTTGCTTTTTCATTTCAGACTAATGAAAATCTCTGAAGTTTAATTGGAAAATAAATATCTGAACGAATTTTTTTTAAATTTCTCTGACCGTTTTCTTTTCACATTCACTAATCGAATTAAGCGGACACCACAAGACGTAAAATTATCCCTCTCGAACAAGAAATAATACTTAGAAGAAAAAATAATAATAATCATCTTCACGATGATCAGTCCCTCTCTCTCAACTGTTTCAACTCAGTGGGAATTTTCGCATCAAAAAATGTCTTCCTACGATTCCCCTTGAATTTCTCGACGATAAACTAGATAAATAACTCCAACAGACTAAAATATTATTTTCGGTTATATTTTATCAATAAGTGGGTGCAGCAAAATGAAAATGAAACTCGAGAACATTTTTTTGGGTAATATTTTTGACTGGAACAACAAATTTTCGAGATTGTTTCATTTTCAATTTTTCGATTTGTTGAGGAAATTGATTTTTTGCTCAACTCCAACTTTCAGTTTTTTGCGAATATTTCTGGAACTACTGGCTCTATCAAAAAAAAATGTCATAAGAAATTTTTATAGGAAACTAAATTTGCCACAAAAAATATTCTATGAAATTTTTTGGTGGAATCATTGGTATTTGAGATATTTCCATGGAAAATTGTAAATTGTTTCCAACGAAACAATTTACAATTTTGCAAATATTTAATAATTAATAATTTTTACAAATATCTCTCAAACTCCTCATTCTATCTCAAAACTCCAAAAGATAATTTTCCTCCAGAATTAAATTTCCCACAAAAAATGTTCCGCCACACTTTCCCCTAAACCCACTCTTCTTCAAGATATTATCGAAAATCACTCACTCACTCAAACAATCACTCACTCTCTTTGGTCAACAAATGTCCTCCCCTGTTCACTCATCCTCAATTTTCACCAGAGGTGGTCCACACGAGTCAAAATGATCGGTCCTCTCTCCACACGCTTCTCCGCAGACCAACACCAAACGGCAAAATTTACACGACAAAGTCGCCACCTCCGTCTTACACACAAGGCAGATTTTAGGTTTCTCGTCCTGAACGTTGATGTCCTCCACCGCCTCCATCCACTCCTCCTTCACAACAACTCTCTCTGCCACCCTCTCCTGAGCCTCCTCAATTCCCTCATACTGATCAATCGGAATTGACGTGACTCCAGCGATCTTCAGAGCAACTTCTTCGAATTTCTGGGAAGGGGTCTCCAGATGTATTCCCATCTCCCTGGCCATGCCATCGCACTCAATCTCGTCATCAACTAGTGAAAAACTTCCCTTCAACTGATCAATAATCTCCAGATCACCATCACTCGCATCAGACTCGTCCATTTCCTCCGGAATTTCTCCAGAAATTCCAGTACTTCCTCCAACAGACTCCGGGAATTCTTCATCGTCCGAAGAGTCAAGAGAGATCAGTGGAATTTCTTCAGGTGTTTGCGACGTTTTTCGACCTTGACAACCGGGAGCTGGAGAATTCCTTGGAGGAATTTTCGATTCTGGAGAATTTGTAATTTCAGATTTTGGGGGAGATATTTTTATGTCACTGATGATAACTGGTTTCGAAAGTCTTGACGATGGTTTGGTGGACAAGTCCAGAGGAGACCTTGGAGACCCTGGACTTGCTGGAGAAACATCAGAAGCTGGAATTATTCTGGAGTGAATATCGATTGATGCATTCTCATGAGCTGGAGTTGGAATTCTCGGAGCACTGGAATGATTTTTTGTGAGAGAAAACACTCCACGATCATGAGGAGTCGCTGTCCCATCCCTAGGAGTTGGAATTGTTCTGGACTGATGATCGATTGATGGATTCTCGTGAGCTGGAGTTGGAATTCTCGGGGTAGTGAAATGATTTTTTGCGGGAGAAATCACTTCAGGAGTTGCTGGAGAAATTCTCGTGTCTTGAGGTGTCGCTGTCCCATCCCTGGGAGTTGGAATTGTTCTGGACTGATGATCGATTGATGCATTTTCATGAGCTGGAGTTGGAATTTTCGAGTCATTGGAATGATTCTGGACTGAAGAAATCACTCCAGAAATTTCGGGAGAAATTCTCGTGGCTTGAGGGGCTGTTGTTCCCTCTTTTGGAGACTCCAGTGGAGGTGATTGATCCTGAGGTGTTTGAATGATAATTCTCGAGTTTGTCGATGCCCTGGTGCTGGTTCTGAAATCATCAATGGCGGTGACTCGAATTCTCTCCATGGCTGCCAGGGCCTCCTGGGTGTCTGAGTAGAAACTGGAGCCTCCAGTTACTCCAGCAAATGAAGAAATTCCAGTTGAATTGTGTCCAGTTTGTTGTACAGGAGTGGGCATTCGGGGAGAAGTCATTGCTGGAGATGTTCTTGGGGCTCCAGTGACTGCAGATTCATTTCCAGGGATCAATGGAACTCCTTGAGAACTCACTACAGGCGTGAATTTTGGAATGAATCCAGGTTGAGATCCAGAAAATTGTGCAATTTTGGTGGGAATTATTCTAGATGAATTTTGTGGACTTCCAGGAGAATTCAATCTTGGAGATAATGGTGATGCTCTAATGCCTCCAGGGTAAATTGTAGTAGTTGGAATCCCTGGAGAGGATCGTGAAATTCCAGCGGAGTTCACTCCAATCTGATGTCCAACCGATGTTGGAATTACAAAATCCAGGGATGGAGAGGGTCTTGAAACTCTCGTTATTCCAGCCTGCTGTACAGGTGCAGGAGTTCCAGGGGAATTCATTCCTGGAGATCTGGGTATGCTCCTTCCTCCAGTGTGAGCTCCAAGTGGAATTCCATAAGAATTTACGCCTGGAAATGATCTTGGAACTCCAACAGCTCCTGTCACTGGAGTTTCAGCAGAATTTCCTCCAACTTGAGGTCGAATTGACGTTGAAATTCCAGAATCCAGTGATGGAGAGGGCCTTGGAACTCTTGTCATTTCACTCTGCGGTCCAGTCCCTGGAATTCCAGGGGAATTTTGTCCTGGAGAAGATCTAGCAATGTTTATTCCTCCAGCCTGAGAATTGGACCCTGCAATCGATTTTGGAACTCCAATAACTCCAGTTTGGAGTCCACCCACTGGAATTCCAGGGGAATTCATTCCCGGAGAAGATCTAAGCACCCCCATTCCTCCAGCCTGATGGCCACTTGGCGGCATTCCTTGAGAATTCATCCCTGGGAATGACCTTGGGACTCCAGTAACCCCAGTCTGCTGGCCAATAGCTGCTGAAATTCCAGAAGAATTAACCCCTGAGGGCGACTTTAATCCAACATTGACTCCAGATTGATTTACACCTGTGATTGGAGTTCCAGACATTGGAATTCCCGCAGATGATGGAGGCTTCTGAGGAAAATTCATTTGTGCTCTGAATTCAGGAGTGACCCTAGTGATGGTTATTGAACTCTGTGCTGGAGAACTCTGAGGGATTTGTAAGTGATTAAACTTTGCAACTCCAGTAATTCGATCATTAGCTCCAGCCTGATTTCCAGCTGTGACGGGAGTTCCAGCCACTGGAATTCCCTCAGCTGATGGAGAGTTCTGAGGGGGAACCGTTTGACTTTTAGGCTCGGTTTTCACCCTGGTTATGGTTGCTGGAAGCTGTGCTGGAGAATTCTGGAGGAGTTGGGTGTAGATCAAGTTCTGGGAAGGCACTTGGAGATGTGACGAAGGATGATTCTGCTGGGGTAATGGCATCTGTGGACTCGATGAAGGATAACTCTGTTGAGATAGTGGGTAACATGGTCTCGATGAAGCTTGATTTCCATCTGTGGCTGGAGCTCCAGGCACTAGAATTCCCTCGGATGGAGGCTTCTGGAGAAGATTCATCTGAGTTGTAGGCTCGGTTTTGACCCTGGTGATGGTCGCTGGGCCCTGTGCTGGAGAATTCTGGAGGATTGGGGAGTAGATGATGTTCTGGGAAGGCATATGGCAATTTGACGATGGATAATTTTGCTGGGGTGATGGCATCTGTGGATTCAATGAAGGATAACTGTGCTGAGATACTTGATACTGCTGAATAGGAAAATTCAGAGGATGCTGGAGGCCCATCTGGGGCTGCTGCACTTGATTCTGAAGCTGCTGAGCCCTCTGTGGAGTCGGGCCCTGAGGGGGTTTACGAGCTTTTTGAGTCTTCTGGGGTACTTGATGCGTTGATTCAATCGTTTCGAAGTAATTCTCAACCAGCCGAGCATCCAGGTAATGACTCATATTCTGGTCCAAGCTCAATAAATGGTTCTGCAATTGGATATTCTGAGGATTTATCTGCTGATGCTGGAGTTGTCCTTGATGTTGATGAGGCACTTGTCCAGGATAAACACCAGGAACTCCACAGGCTTGATGGTGACTTCTAGATGGCTGAGCTCCTGGCATCTGTCCCTGAGACATCATGCCTGGGGGATTGACCTGCATCTGCTGGGGATGCCCCCGGGATCTTGGATCTCTTGACTGAACTCCATAAACTGCATTCTTACTCTGCTGCAACATCTCGTGGTGCCTCAACACCTGAAGACGTGTCTCGCAGTTGTTGTGGTTACACTGACCAGAGGCGCATCTCACGAACTCTGGAGGGAGAAATTGTGACTGTGGAATTGGATGAGGCTGAGGTACACCAAGGAGGGGATTTTGTTGGTTCATCTGGTGGAGCAGTTGCTGCTGGGGCATGTACTGGGGGTTCATCGGCTGGGGATGACCCTGAGGTTGAACTTCGAGGGCTTGATTTCCAGTTTGAAGCGTGTATTGGTTGTACTGCTGCATCTGGATGATGGCAATGTGCTGGGGGAATGCAGGGGGATTTGATACTCTGGGAGGATGGGGCTGTGGGGGGAAGGGCTGTTGAGAGAGGGGGGGAGGTTGTTGGGAAGGTTGTGGTGGAAATTTTGAGGGGAGTTGCGAATTTGAGGATTTTTTTTTAGGATTTTGGGGGGTGAAGGGAAGGATTTGGGGGTAGGAGGGGTTCTGGGGAGTGGGGAATAAGGATTGGGGATGGAACTGGGGCATGGGACGGGGGAGAAGTTCGGGTTTGGGATGGGTAAGAATTTTAGGGCGGATTTGGGGGGTTTGAGGGGGGGCGGAGGAGGTCTGGGGTGGGTGGACTGGTTGATGATTTCCTGGGTATGGTGGTGGTGGTGGTGGTCGAGCTGATGGGTGATGTGCATCGGTGGTCTGATGGATGACACCTAGGAAAGGAGAAGAGATTCTTGATAGTTTGTTTTGAATTGACAAATCGATAAATTCCACTCGGTTATTCATAAAGTTCAGTTGAATGTAATCTGTCGATATCTTACGAAATAGTAATGAAATTAATTATGATGTGTTTGGCACAATGCAATTTAATCACGTTGTGTGCTCTTGGGTCTCCATGAAATGAAAATGAAATGAAAACTCCCACTCAAAAAATATGAAAAAAAAAAAACAAAATTACCTCCGCCACTGTAACCCCCGCTACTTGCACTCCTCCCTCCCTCCTGGCACCGTCTCCTCACCGTCTTCTTCTCCTCTTCCTTCGCCCTCCCCACCGCCGCAGGAACCACCGGAGCAGGCACAGGCTCCGCAACAGCGACCTTGGACCTCCTCAGTGCCCACACAATCTCCTCTGCCCTGACGAAGGGTGTTTCATTTGTCCTCCTGGACCTCTCCACAATGAGCCTCACCACCTCCTCATCGACCACCCCCTCCATGGTCGCCCTCAGTTTTGTAAAGCCCTCCCTCACTCCTGCACAGACACTATTTAGAAGTCTCACCATCTCCACATTCCCCGGATGCCTCTCCACCACCTCCATGCGATACTGAAAGACCCTCATCATCCCAATCACATCCTCAAACAGTTGCTCCTGCGCCCTGTGATACCCCCGAAGGCTAGGATGAGCCGGTTCCCCCACAGGAACCGCCACCATTTCCCCCATTGGCGAGGAAACAATCCTGGGAATAATCCTATTGCCACCACGAGTGGCGACAGAAAATTCCCTGAACTTTCTCCTCGCGACTTCATTGATCTCCTCTGGAGTAAGCCCCACGTCCACCTTCTCCCCCCCATCCTGAGGCAGAAGGTCCTCCAGAGGTCTGGCACACATCTCCTCCAGTGTTTTAAGAGCATCATCAGAATCCACTCTGTTCTCCATCAAATTCTCTAAAATCGAAGGCGTCCAGTTGCGTTCAGGGCCGTTCAGAAAACTCCCTCCAGGAGACACCTCCAACGTCTTCTCTTCGTCGCTATCGCCCACCTTGTAAGAAATCTTCAAGGTCTGAGGGGGTGAAGCTTCCTTGAACTCGCCAAGCGAATTGGCCTTCTCATCAATCTCGAGTCTTCCTGGGCTCCGGGATCCCTCATCCAGGATAACGGTGTCAACACTGTGGGGGGACTTCACATCAGGAAGGCCCTCGGACTCGTCGATGTCCATGGGTTCACTCCCTTGCGACAGCTCCACAGACCCGTCCCCAATCAGAGGAATATTCTCCGCCTTAGGCGGCCCCTCTAACGCTTTTTCGACTGCTTCAATCAGGGGGACTGGCTCGTCCTCCAACTCGTGGAAGATCTCCTCATCAATGGGAACGTTGGCATTCAGCTCCTCCGGGTCGGGGGGAGGTGGGACTACTGAGGGTTTAAGAGGGAGAGGCGCCCGATTTCTCGGTCTTACAGCTGACGCCGGTTTGGGAATTTCTGACAAAATTTTCTTCTCGAGCTCTTGATTCTCCTTCTCGAGTCTGAGCCGTTTTCGTTGGAGGTAGTCGCCAGCGCGCGATGTTGAGGTCGATTTCTTCGAGGGGTTAGGCTTCCCCGACTCCACCGCCAGCCAAATCTTCGCTATCTCCTCCTCACAGTCCAGTCCCTCATCTTGGGCGGGTTCTGAGTCTTTCTGAGCGGGTTGTGAGTTTTGAGGCTCGCAAGGGGGTTCTGGGGCTGGATGACCACCTGGAGGGGCGGAATCATCCTCAGAGGGTCTGGTGGAGGGCGCCCCCTCCTGTCCAAAGAGCCTTGACAAGTTCTTTTGAATTTCCTCTGAGTTTCTCTTTGATTTTTTTGGTTCAGACTTTGATTTCACGCAGTTTAGTTTCTTTTGGAGATCCTCTGGAATGTTTGAGGGAGATTCCGTGGCGGGAGCCTCCGAACTCAAACGAGAGACCCTCGGCCTCTTCGATGAGCCGATCTGCGTCGGTTTTTTTGGGTTTGAGTCTGAGTTCGAGGGCTCGGAGGGCTTAGATTCCTCAGATTCTCGAGTTTTTTCTTTTGAGGATCTTGAGGACTTTGAGGATGATGTTGAGGACTTTCTTCGGCGTTTTGAGGGGTCCTCGGAGGACGAGCCCCCCGAGGGTGAGTGATCGCTTCGTCGCTTCGAGGATGAATTGTCGGATTTCTTTGGTTTCTTGTTCGATTCATCGGATTTTGAGGACTTGCGGTCATCTGAGCGGTGACGTTTCTTCGATGATTTTTCTGAGCGATCTTTTGACGAGGATTTGTGGGACTTGTGGGGCTTCTTGGGATTCTCGCGGGAATTGGGGGAGCTGTCAGAGGCTTTATCGGATTTCGAGGAATTCTGAGCGGTTTCTGAGAGCTCTGGGGATGGGTCAGAGCCTTCAAGGATGTCCAGCAAGTGCCGTCTGGCATCGGAATCTTTGGGGCTCGACATTTTCGATCCTTTTTCAGAGAATTTTGGAGAGTTTGAGGCTGATAAAGTCGTTTGAGCGATGTCTTGAGAGGTCTCGAGTGTTGAATTTTTTCTAGATTTCGAACATCCTGTGGGACTCGCGGGGGAATCTGAGGGTGAGGAGGGGGGCTGATGGTTTGAAAGAACGGTTTTTAAATTTTCTCCTTGTACGAAAAAGTCTCGCGGATTGTCTGTTATCGAAGGACTCTTGTTGGTGTCTGAATTTAAATTGCTCTCGGTGGGTAATTTCTCATTGGATGATGGTGAGGAAGAGCCTGAGGGGCAAGTCTCAATATCTGATAGGTCTACTGAGGGCGGCAAGGGTCTACAAGTCAATTTTATAGACCTTCTGGCAAACCTTTCAGTCGGTGATCCTGTACTCTCGTCTAAAAGCTCAGGGACTGGCTTCGATGATGCAACTGTCGTGTCCGGGATATGGTTCGGTGAGGACGAAGGGGTTGACTGTGATGAGGCGATTCCCTCGTCCACTTCGGAACTACATCTGGAACAGAAAATATTGAACTGAGTGGAAGGGTCGGACCCCAGGAGGGCTCCTTCGCGGGGAGGGGGGAGCGAGCTAATTTGGGCCCTTTTCTGTGACAATCTATTCTAGAAAGTGGAAGTGATTTTGTCCAAGTTTTTGATGCGTGAAATATTTGTGACTTCGTTGAGGTTTCATTAGGTGTTAGGGGTCAGCTGAAAAAAAAAATTCAGAAAAATTTTCAACGGAAACTTTAGGTCCTGTGAATGGGCTTCAGACCTTTGTGGCTAGAAAATAGAGACGAGAGATTGCCAATATCTTCAGAACGACGAGGGTAACCAGGATCTTTCGAAAGTTTCTCCATGGGGGGTATGAAGGACAGTCTTTCGAGATACTGACCCAAGAGTTGTTTCGAAGAGGTTTAGAGACGAATTTATTTAAAAAATAATAATTATTTATCTTAAAAAATTGTCATAAATTCTTAAAACGAGGGATAATAGTCTACAAAGGGATGAAAATTGAATTGTTTGAACACCATTCGATGGAGAATGAAATATTCAAATTTTTCAAAAGTCCTCAAGAATTATTGTTCCATTAAATACTCAAGTCAATACTACTAACACACAAAAACATAAAAATTCGACTATTCCTAGTACCTCCTTTCGAAAAATAAACATCTACTAGATGTTAATATAAAAAAAATTCATATTCCTTAACTACCTAACCCCCTAATTACCATAAAACCTGAACAAACAGAATAATTCAAGCATTAAAACCGCTTAAAACTCAATTCTCTCAAAGGGATTCCCGAAATATGTTCTACCTGTCCCATTGTTCGCTAGAGTGACTCGAGTCCGAGCTGGACACGACATTCTCGCCCATGGTGGCCTCATCTTCGCGATCGAGTCCTATTTTCTCCTCTTCCTTCCCCTCCGTAGTATCCATGACCACCGGCATCGGAAGTTCCTCCGGGAGAATCGTCTCCGCAGGCGCCTCCACCTTGACCTGATCCCCATCGACAACAGGCGTCTTCTTCAGCAGCTCCTCCATGCATTCCCTCTTCAGCTGCTTGATCCGCCGCGGGTCTAGCGCGAACGGAATCTCCGACGATCTTCTCCACTCCGGCTTCGGCCACTTCACCTTCTTCAGTGTTCGCCTATAAATCTGCTCTTGCGTCAGTGGCACCCCAAATTCCGCGGACAGCAGACGAAATTCATCCTTATCTCGAGCGCCCGTTATTTTCTCCGATTTTTTCCCCTCAAGTCCTGTACTCTTGTCCGCCATTTTGTCACGTGCCGCGGCCATCTTTGAATTTCCAGCCTTCAATTTTTCGTCTCCGTCAATCACTTCGCGAACGGTTCGCGCGTTCACGTCATTGCGACCCGGGGGAAACTTGTCATTAGGGCTATCCGCCATTTTGTTCTCTAATTTTTTCAATTTCTCAGCTATTAGCGAAACGCTTTGAGAATCTTTGGTATGTCTTTCCGGCTCGCTGGTCGAAGTTATACTGCGCGGCGGCGACGTTGACGAATTCGCCGCCATTTTGTCGACTCTATCCGCCATCTTGTTATCATTAATTTCGGGGTCTCGGGTGTTTGAGGATATGTGGGAGACGGATATCGATGATATACCCGTGTAAAATACAGGCGCATTATTACCCTCACCTTCATTATCCATTATCTTCGATCCGCGATACTTTCTGAATTATGCAATAAAAAAATGGGCGATTTAATCCTCGCAATCGTCATCCCATTTGAGAAAGAACACGAAAAATGGGAGAGGGGCGGGGCTTCGCACCAACCGTTAATGTCCAGAAAAAAAATTTGAAAAATTTTCCAAAGTTTGTTTTCCCAAAATTAAAAAACAATTTATTTAAAAAATTTTGTCTGTTGAATTTTTTCCACAAAATAAAAAAAAACACTCACATTGTTAATCTCTTTGTCGCCCCTCCAAACAAGCCCCTCACATTGTCGATAATTTTTCCCAGAATTTGAGTTAAAGCTGACATTTGAGAGAACCAAAAAAAAAATCACCTCGTATTTCAGTTAAAATAATCCCTCTTATTCTCACTTCAAACAAAACAATTCTGAGAAGTTTCCCGGTCGGTGGTCTATCGAGTAAACAACCGGCGTGGCATCGTTAACCAAAACAAAAGTGAATAGAGGAGACGTCCTTCACCGAAAAGTCCAAAACAATGCGACACAAATGTTCTCAAGCAAAAATTCGTTAATGTTTATCCATTGTCCCATGAAATTGTTAATTCAGTCAATTGTTATCACTGATTAGTCACAAAAATGCAAAAGCACACACATACACACAGGCACCATCACAAAAAGTTAGTCAAAATTTTCGGACGAAAAAAAACTCACGTTCTGCCTTAAATATGGACTCAACTCATTCTCCCCCGAAGAATGAATCATAATTAGTGGTTAATGGTAAGTTATTTGGCACGAGGTTTGTGTTATAGTTCATGGGGAGGTACGTCTCATAGGCCCTTCGGTCTCGCGTGCTCGAAGACGACTGAGGGAGGCAGAGGCACATCGCGTGGGCTGTGGCAAGCGTCAGCCGGAGATGCCTCGAGGTGTGGGGGAGGGGACTGTGAACAGTTTAGCCGCGCGAATGAGTGGAGAAGGCGACAGTGGCGCGGAGAGGAGGCAGGGGACGAGGAAAAGCGAGTTTAGAAGACAAAGAAAAATGTAGAAAAATTTTTACATTTTTCTTTTGAGGGAGAATTTTTTTTCTTATTTTAGGAAATTGGAAGAGGAAAATGGGACAAAATGGAAAATTAAGAGGAAGGACTGTTTGGCAGGTAGTAAAAGATAGCTTATTCAGGTGAGTTTTTTTCTTTTTTTTGTTGAGGGTTATAGTCTTAAGGGTTAACAGACCGTTGACTAAAAACGGAAAAATTGAAAAAAAAAAAATTTATCCTGAAACTGAATAAAAATCATTTCGATCTATCCGTCTATCTAGACAATTGTAACAAGAGAGAGAGAGTAGGAAATACCCGTGCCCCTCCGTCTGGTGTCTGAAGTAGTTGTTGACCGAAGGCCCTCGGTCCCATCCACAATAATTCCTCAATCATTGATCAAACACGATGACAAAAGCATAAGGATGGCAATATTTACTGAACAAATTCCCAAATTCGTGCATTCGTTTCTCATAAGATGGAAAAATTTTAATGGAATTTACTGAGAGAGTCTTTTGAAGCCCGTTACGGTGCAGCTCCTAGGGTCTGGGTCGGCGTCGGGAGAGGAACCGAAGAGGGGAGGGCAAGGGACCCAGGTAATGTTGTAAAACCCAAACACATGCGGCAGACATTTTTTCGAGTACGAACGAAAAGGGAAAAATATTCTGGTTTTCTCACAGTTTTTTTTTAGACATCCCAGGTAACGTGGAAGGGGTGCCTCTCCCCCGTTTTCTCAGGTCGTGAGGGCCATGGGAGGGGATCAAGATAACGGAGAGGGAATGGGGTTTTTCTTCAAGAATTTGGGGGACTGGGGAGTTATTTTTATTGAAGGAGGTCCAAGTGAAATATTGTATTTTTGGGATTTTTCAATTTTAGCAGTTGTTGACAATTGGTGAACATGAAAAGAACATGAATTATGGACATTGAAATTACTTCAAAAAACAGAATGTTGTTCTGTGAACTAATCCTATTCCAGTGAAATTCCTCGATTTTTTTAATGCCAAAAAAAACTTTGGACATCCTTAACGATTTTTCGAGGGTCGAGCCAAAGGGAGCGGCAAGAGCGATGGCGAGGGTTGGGCTCGTCACACAGGTAATGTAAGGGCATTTACCCCCTAATGTAAAAAAAGACAGTACACGCGTGGCGATTATCTCATATCGAAAAGCCGGAATAACTCGAGAACCAGAAGTGATACCGGGGGCTGTCGTTGCTTTATCCCACGGTAAATCTCTCGACCTAATTAATTGGGACGACCCCAACCCTCTAGCCTTCGCACGAAATTTAATTTCTCTGGTTACTCAAGGAAATGAGGAGAATTAATAACCCATGGATTTTATATTTGATGTTGATACTCACGCATGTTTCTCGATATTCAGTCGCTCTAATACAACTATCGGGCTTTTCGAGAGCTGACGCACGCATCGACGGACTCTTCTGTCCGATATCTTACCAGTTAAATTTCTTTTCGCCTAGTGAAAAAAAAAAATAATTTCATTAATTACTTTATAGCATTATTTTAATGACATAGAAATGCAAAAAGAAATTGGTTTTCCTTACAATTTCATTTTTTTTTCTTTCAATTGAAGTTTCGTTTTTTTGCAAAAACAAATTTATAAAAATATAATTTTTTCAAAATAAATTGATTATTAAAATATTTTTTTCGGCAAAAAAAATATTTTGTCTGTTGAAAAAAATTATGTTTTGTTAAAAGTAGTATTTTTTGTTTGAAAAATGGCATTTTTGCTAAAAAATTTGACATTTATTTTGAAATATTCGACATACTTTGGAAATTGCTTTCTCCAAATGAACTTTACGTTTCACATGTTTAATCACCCCCAACCATGACACGAGTGCTTTATTATACGTGCCCCTCGCGTTCATTTTGTCTTCAGGCCCCGAAAAGACTGGAACGCAGACAACAGGGGGGGAAAGGGAATGAGTATAAACCTTTCGTCCTTTAAGCAGCTGTACTTTCCCTCGATATTTTCCCGGGGAAAGCTATCTCGTCCGGCACCTACGGTGTCCGAACTGCGACTGTCCATAAAATTCGTAAAGCTATATGGGGGAAGCCCGTTTCGGGCCTGTTTGTAACTGGGGCATGTGTACGACGCGCGCACGGGTCCTTTCCGAACCCGCTTTTCATTGAATTTTCACGGGGTGCCTGAGGTCCATCGAGTAAATTTACGATATCTGCCAGAGAAAAAAGGCGTGAATTTTTAAAGTGCCCACAATTGTTCGGAATAAGTCGAGTGAATCTCTCTACCAAGAAATCTTCTTTTATTGTTAATCTGGAACTAATGTGTCGTAAATTCATTTTTGTCATTTACTTTCTGAAAAGGGAGAATTTTTCGCATTTCCAAAATTAAGGACTGGAAAAAATTGCAAGTTAAAAAGAGAGTACTGTATATAACTGTGAGTTGAATGAAGACAGAAGATTAAAAAATTAAGCAACAAATGGCGGAATGAAGGGCAGACTGTAAATTCCAACGTTTCAGTTTTGAAATGGAAAACGATTCAAGTCGACTTGGCTGTTATCTTCGAATCTAAGTCAGATAGCGAAATTTTTGTGATTATGTTTTTTGGAGAGCAAACTGAGAGCTATGAAAAAGGTTTATACAAAAATTCTGCCATCTGCCGTAGATTCCGAGATATTCATTGAAAACTGAGCAATAATCAACATTAACTTGAATGTAAGTAGTTTTAGAGGCTTGCATAGTCTTTTTGAAGGCAGAATATTTTATCTTCCTTCCTAGTGCAGTAAAATAAAATAGTCATGTCTATTGTTATGTCTATTGTCTAATGTTATTCAATTAATTTCATTTATGTATTCGTTTATTCGAGTCAACATAGGGAAGCCAATTATAAGACCTATAAATGGGGGAGAAATAATAAACGCACTGCGATTTACATATTCGCGCAAGGTAATGTACGTAAGAGGTTTAATATAAAAGAAGTTAACATAAATGTCCAGCGGCAAAGAGAAGAGATCCAGATTATAAACATAAAAAGGAAAGGGGTCGTAATTGTTTTATGTGACATTAATAACAATTTTTTGCGGTTTTATCTGCCATATTCACTAGAGAGTCCATTGGATCGTTGTAAATATCTGCATCAGGGTAACGGCTAAATAATCAATTCAGGGTAGTATAGTGCCTGCATTGGAGAGGATAAAGCCATAACGTAAGCCTCCACATGTGGCTGAAATTTTAAGACTCCATCGAACGAAAACTAATATTATTTATTTATTTATTTATCACTGCATTGTAATACATGACATTATTCAATTCAAAACCTGATAAAGCTCAATAAATCAACAATAAGGAAAGATAAATCTAATTAAAATTAATTCAGCAATTGAACGGATATAATTGAGTGAAAATTTTGGAAAAAAATTCCGCCAATGAAGACGAAAAAGTGAAAGAAAAATGTCACCCTCAGGTATTTTACGACTGTCCAACCCCGAGGGTGACCGATCCTCTTAGATACGATAATTTGAGCAGCTTGTAGCAATTATCACCGCGGCGACATCAGAAGCCCCGTCCCATCCTGCGGAGGAAACGTTGTCCGATCTCCAATCAATGATAGCCTTTTTACGATTTTCGTGGGGTTCAGGGATTGGCCCACGTCAGGCATCACTCTACCTCCGTTACGTCGGAAGTCACACGAGGGAGGACGCAACCGTCCTCATTGGTAGATCAGCCCTTGCGTCAGCTACTATTTGTCACTATTTGAAAAGTATATTTTATTTACTCGCCTGACTTCCAATAAACCAATAAAAATGAAGCAAAAAAAATATTGCAAAATCTCGAGAGGAATCTACATTTTTTTAACTTGGAAAAAAAATTCTGATGGCAAAATGTAAGGACCGCGAGTTAGAAGACAGCCAGAGAGTCATTCGTTATTCACTCGCCTCTTAATATCCTGACTCATCACTATGCAACTTTTTATTCGAAAAAAATGATCAGTGTCATTGTGATTACTGAAAAAGTCCATGATCTAGTGAAAGCGTTACTCCAAATTACTACTATTTTTAATTTATCTTGCCGTGGATATTTATCTCTGTATATGTTCAATAAATAAAATAAATAAATAAATAAATGAATAAATAATTAAAAAATAAAAATAAATAACAGCCTTCACCTTTAACTTAATTTTTCGCGGTATGAATCGCAAAAGTATGGGACAAATTTTGTCTTCCAGGTTTGCAATTTCTTCTATCGGATGCATCAGGATGCGCATTCCCAACTCGGAGAATGTCACCCCAGGCCTCTGCGGCTGGCGTTACGTTTATGGCTCATGTGGGACGGAGGAGCAATAATACACGGTTGGAATTTTTGCGCGTTTTATGTGAACATAAAACATTATTTTTTTTCCCCGCTTGGGGTCACTTCAATTGGGTAAATTTAAATACACGCCAGTTGAGCCATCATTCTGCGGTTTCCATCATAAAATATAAAAAATGCGGGGATCAGTTTACGGCTCGGTTACGGAGTTTAATCTGTTGAAAAATTTATGGAAGCAAATTTTTTAGTTCCAATGGGGAAACATTTTCGGCGAGAGCACTCCACCGATGAGACGTACAATTTCACGTATTGGGGGGCCAGGGAAAGAGATAGAGAGAGAGAGAGAGAAGTCGGCGTGAAGGTCCCAACGTCATTATTCAAGGTAGCTCGCCACCTCACGAGGCGCGTGCCGTGTTTCGACGTTCCCCGCGTCCAGGATAATAAGACCCGTTGATCATACCTTAATTATGATGTTGATTATACACCCAAAATGTTTACGATTATTCGATAAATAATTTTCACAAGTACAATCAACATTATCTGAAGACTTCCAAATATTTCCAATGTTTGTAAACTGAAAAAAAAAAATGAAAATAATTTTAAGCGAAAACAATCTTTTTAAAAACAGAAAAAAGTCATCGCGGAAAGGGGCTGCGAGAAAATTCTGAAAAAAATTGGGAGCTTGTTGTCCAAGTTCTCCAATTGTAGAAATAAATACTATAGGCGATGGAATGAATAATGTGCGCTAGGATTGAACTTCAACTTCTTTCATTTTATACGTATCGCACGAGTGAGAGCACTCGACGAAATAAAAATCTCTGGGGATGCCAGTCGCACGGAGATGAATATTAATAACAGTGTACGTGTCACCCAGCGATAATAACCAGAACTCTTTCTCCCCGTTGAATCATTGTTTATGTTTATGTTAACTCCCCAATGGTCTCAATGGTCTCAACCAAGTCGAGTTGTTTTGAAATCGTAATCTCGATTAAACAACTCTTTGACGTGAAATTGTATGGGCGATGGTGTTTAATGTAAGCTGGGGACGACGGTGACCCCTGGAATGAATCAAGAGGAATAACAATTTTCAACTTCTCGAGGGGAATTGGTACATCGACTGGAATTTTGTCACTCAATTTCATCCGTGGAATATTGAATTTTTGAAATTTTGAAAAATTACAAAAATTCAATTTTCCATTTCGTAAGAATAAAAAATCATAAAATCGGAAAATCGGTCAAATACAGGACTTCCATTCGGAATCAAAAATGCAATTTTTTTTGCGTAAATATCCCACGGAATGGAAAAAAGGCCGTCCTATCCCGCTGATGTTGCCACGGACACAATCGCGGACGACACAAACCGGAAAAATTTAAAGTCGAGTCTCAGATTTTTCAAAAATTTTTTTTTTACTTTCGGCTGTTCCGGACAGGCAAAGGCCAATGGTACGACTCATGTTTCTGAAGACGTAACTCTCGTAGTTGGCAGACATTTACGAGGGACCGAGGGGAGCCTCACAGCGGGCCCCTCTCAGAAACATTTCGGCGTTTTAACGGACGTAAAAAAAAACGGTTCGACGCAAGAGACTAAACAAGTGCCCGGGCAATCGTAACCCGAGCGGACTGTCTTGTGTGAGACGGGAGAAACGAGAGACGAAAAGCATCGATAGGGAACGCCGTATTGTGAATATTCACTTCGGTTTGTAATGAAGTGACTTTCGGACGCAAAATGTGCTGATGGACGACGTGTGCGGCAGCAAAAATATGCTGAGATAACGTAATTCGAGGAGTCACCAGTGAAATATTAGTGTCGGCTATAAAATATCAGTGAAACGTTTTGCGCTGTGATGACAAATTTATTTTACTGCGCATAAATTCTTTACTATTTTTACACTCGTGTCGAAATAATTCTCAGTATTTTCTTCTGTTTTTTTCGAAAATCAAGAATTTTTTTTTTGTTCCATTCTATTTTTTAAAAGAAAAAAATCGAAGGGTCCGATTTTTTAATCAAATTTCCTCAACACTTCATAACAATTTCCCACCATCGAAATGCAGAAATATTTTCAGTCCCGCGTCTGCACTCGACTGTCGCCGGAAGTTGCTTAGCGACCGTGTTTTATACTTGTGCAAGCGAAAAGTGAGATAAGGGTTAAAGTGACTCCTCCCCTCGCAATTTGTCATTATCTCCTGATTATTCCCGACTAAACGCCGCGATAATTCACGAGCAATCGACGTCGCAGAGTCAATGTTTGTTTTTATTTTTTTTCTTTCCGTTCTATTTCCATCATCATCTCTCATCATTTTATTTTCACTTTTTTCTTATCTCGAGTGAATCATGAGAACAAGAGTAACTCAACAACTGGATCAACTGCGCCGATAGAGCAACATCTGATCGAGGGATGGATCTACCGCATGATCAGACACTTATAAAGTACCTGATAGGTTAGATTAAATTATGAAAATATATATTTTTTCAACAGTGTTTCCTCATGAATAAAAAATGGAAATTTTAGAAATTTTTTTTCGTTTTAAAATTTTTTCCCAATATTTTTTCTCGAATATAACCACTGGGGCAAAATGGGCGATATTTTTTTCATTTCGTGAGCAAACCTCCGATCCATCGAATGGGGTCACTATCGACCCCACGACCCGTTTTCTTCTCAGGATCAGATCTGATGAATATTCATATTTTTCTCATTTTTCTGGACATTTTTTTGGTTTCATTTTTCATGATTTTCAGTATTTCCACAGCGGGGGGAGTGGGGGGAATAGCAACAACTATTTTTGGACATCCGTTGGACACTATTAAAACGAGAATGCAAGCAGCACCTGGGGTTTACAAGAATACAACTGATGCTGTTGTTAGAACTGTGAAACGAGAAGGTGCAATGGGATTGTACAAAGTGAGCTTTATTCGTAATCTGGATTGACTGAAAAAAAATTCTCGGGCTTTTGAATGGGATCATTATTATAGAATATACGAAAATATATGATGAGATGAAAATTCAATAAATTTTTTCACGTATATTTTTTTTATCGGGTTTTGCCGGTTTGAGTCCCTGCAATATCATATCTAAACAATAAAATTTTCCAAAACAAACAGAAACTCTCATGTGCTCAAATAACACTAGATAATGCTCCTTATCAATTGGGAAAGATATTATCACAAGGAGAAAACCATTCAATTTTCAGCTTTGAGTGAGATAAAACTTCAGGGACGGACATACAATATTTTATGTCACTACATGACAAAAAATTTAAGCCAAAAGGATCAATGGGCCGTGCGTATGCAGTCTCTACACTGTTAACAAATTTCAATAAATTGAAATATCAATAAGTGATAGTTTCATTGAAATTTCCGGGAATTTTGTCATTGAAAATTCATGATTTTCCTGGGAAAATCCATGGAAATGATAAATTTTAATTGAATTATTCCATGAAAATTAATGGAAATGGAGGGAAAATGAAGCAAAAATATTCTTGAATTTTCATTTCCTTGAAATTTCGTATTGGAAATTCATGTACACTATGAAATTTTCCTCTTTTTTCCGCTGATAAATCAGGAGTGTCCTTGAATTTTCAGGGAAACTTGAAATTTCCAAACTCAATTTTTTACGCCCTCTGACATTCCCAAAAATTGATCCCCCTCATTAGGGCATAACCGCGCCCCTGATTGGAATAGTTCCAATATTCGCCCTGAGTTTCTTCAGTTTTGGTCTTGGAAAGCGACTCCTCTCAGCCCCCAACAACGAGCCTTTGACTCCACTCCAATTGTTCCTAGCTGGAATGTTTTCCGGTCTCACCACAACCGTATTCAGTGTCCCCGGGGAGAGAATCAAGTGTCTCTTACAAATGCAGGTCCCTTGCATTCCCAATCTTGCCCCCAAAATAATACTCACTAATTTCCGAAACTTTCGCCCGTTATTTTCAGACAAAAGGAATCAAATACAGTGGATTCAAGGACGCGGTATTAAAACTGTACCAGGAGGGGGGCATCAGGAACCTGTACGTCGGCACCTGTGCGACACTATTGAGGGATGTACCTTCTGGTGGAATTTATTTCGGCGTTTACGAACTAATGATGAGAATTGAGACCGAAAACGAGCATCACGTAATACTTGTGACCCCTCCCTTTTCACTATTTTGGCGATATTTGGAAAAGGGGTGGGGGTAGAGGATTGAGTCATGTCTCATTCGATAGATCGGAAAATTCTTCATAAAATAGAAATAAAAAAAAAACAATTTTGCCCCAGTGGTTATTGAGAAACCTGCGAAAAACGAAAAACAAAGTCCGTCCCAATTCGTTTTTTTAACGATTTCGGGACGATCGTCAAAGATAAAAGGCCTTATAATCAGGGTTTTGGATCGACAATTTTTCCGACTTTCGAGAGAACTTATTTTCGATTATCTATCCCATCAGGCTCTCGAGATATCCACATTTTTGTGAAAGCAAGTCAACTGGAGTGGATCTGCAATTCGAAGAAATCGTTAATTAATGATTGACTAATCTTTCAGGTGTCGCTCTGGCAGCCGATGTTCGCAGGTGGTGTGGCAGGTATCGGCAATTGGCTGGTCGCAATGCCGGCGGACGTTCTCAAGTCTCGTCTTCAAACATCAACAATGGGCAAATATCCCAAGGGCATGCGTTCAGTTCTCCCTGAGCTTTTACGAGTGGAGGGCATTGGTGCCCTCTATAACGGTCTAATACCGGTCATAATACGGGCATTTCCGGCCAATGCCGTGTGTTTTCTTGGCATTGAGTTCGCAATTCAGATCCTCGATGATTATTTCCCGTGGATCTAATGATCATACTATAATAAAAAGACTGAATAAAATTTTTCAATTATCACTTTTTTTAAATTTTAATAACCCTCACATCATCTTTAAAATCAACAGACTTGAGAGGTCCATAATTAAATTTTTCCCTCCCTAGGGTTCAATAAATGTTCATACATTTCGAAAAATATAATTTTATTTTATTATCTGTACAACAACGAAATCATTACTATGAATATCAATAAGACGGTGACAGTATGTGCTGCTAAATCCGCTCTAAAAGCAGTATCCTATCGTTGGATTGACAGGGCTATCAGGCGGACGTTACGAAACACTTACAGTCCAATTGCCTCCCGACACTACTGACCCGGGAGTAACTTATTAAAATCTGGCGCACGCACGCCCAAGGTCTCGAACATCTCCATTTGGTAAAGTTGGTGGATGTTGCATTTTCATGAGAGTTTGGGCCGGAAGTGGTTGCCACTGGTCGAGAAATTACGTGACTTTAATTTTTAGAATGATTTCCAAAAGTTCGCGGGGCGATTTCCGGTGATGTTGCCTCATCTTTCAAGGGATGAGTTCGGTTTATTGAGGGTGCGTTTCGGAATCAACTACTGTAGCTGCAGTAAAGCGAAATTAGATAGGGTTACAGTACTGCTACTGCTACTAAGTCGATTGCGAAACGCGCCTTGAGTCTGAGTCATTGGAACTGTGAATTGCCGCTTTTTGGATCGCTTGTGGACTGTTATCCGACTGCTCAAGGGGTTGAGATTGATTCGAGTGATGGAAGAAGTCGTTTTGAGTCGATTTTGACTCAGAAATCGCGGTTGAGTCAATGTGAGTCACTCGCGAATGTGACGCAAGCTCATGATTCGTCATTGAGTCAAATGATTTCACTTCTCCATCTTTCTCCGACTCAAAAATCAGGTTTGAGGTATTAACTGACTCGCCAACTTGATTCTGCAACTTGAGTCACTCGGAAAGAGGAAATTCAACTTGACTGACTCCCGATTTTTTCTCCGACACGTCACTCGAATTCAACTTAATTTTTTCCTAAATCATCAACTCTTCAACTTCAAGGTCATCCTGACTCACTCCCTTCCTCATAAACGACTCAAAATTTCTCGAATATTCAGAACCGATAAAACTGATATCATTATCAAATATAGATGATGACTCAACGGTAAAGGCGTGCCTTATCTTACCACCGGACGCGCTTCCACGAAATGCCGATGCTGCTTCTCACGGGCTCAACTTCTCTTCGCAAACTAATGATCGCGTTATTTCGGGTGATGATGACATTGCATCCGCCTCTGTCTCATCTCTCCCGTCACACTCTCTCGTTGCTGTTGCGTCTTCATTTTCAAGGACTGACCCAAAGGGCATGACAATGAGATTTATGATGACGCCTGGAGTTATTAATTTTTTTCCGGAGAATTTCATTGTCGGCGGTAGCCTTTGAATTTTTATGGTTCCGTCGCGAGTTGTTGGAAAGGGCGAGAAGGTTTCAAGGTTGAGAGGTTCGAGTCAGAGATTTGGAGTCTTTTGTTATCGTTGAGGAATTCCTTCCGGGAGTATTAAGGATTCGAGGAATTGTTTGTTTTATTTCCTCTTCAGACCAGGGGGGTAATGGGAAGGGGAACTCAAGGGCATGATTTATGGTCGGAGTTGAGGAATTCGTTCTAGGAATTTTAGATGTTTGAGGAAAGGCTTGTTTTCTTGGAAAGGACGAAGGGGAAATCAAGGTCAGGACTATTATCCCCCTAAAATTGAAGACTTGTCATTGAAATTATGGAGTTTCTCATTTTAACAGAGGAATTTCTACCTGGCATTTTCGAGACTTCAAAAAGTTCCTCTAATTCCTTCACTGGATTCTGTAGAAAATAGAGTTTCCTCTCGGAGTTCAGGATCGACAGTTGAAATTCTAGAATCTCCCAGCACAATTGAGGAATTCCCCTCTAGAAATTCCGAGACTCCAGGAATTCTTTGACCTTCCTCCCGTTCTCTAACTTCGTTTTTAAAATCTGACGAAAAAAATTCACTTTGAAATTCATAATTTGTCACCGGGTTTCTACCCGGAATTTCCGCGCCTTCAACAATTTTTTCCCCCTCTTTCCTCCTCCCTCCAATCTCTTGTTTAGATCCTGCAGAAAACCGAGATTTCTCATGAAGTTTGGTATCTGCAATTGGAGTTCCCGAGGAATTACTCTCTAGAATTCCGGATACTTCGGGAGTTCCCCTGCCATCCTCCAGTCCTTTATCATTCTTCCGGTGATCCAGAGAAAACAGGACTTTTCTCTGACGTTGATGACCCGTCACGGGAAATCTCGAGTCCCTGGTTACATCCAAGTGTTTCCGTCTCGGAATTTCTGAGCCCCGAGGAAATCCTGGATTCCGTGACGACGCCCCACCAACAGGGCGTTTCGTCATTACATACATCCCGTGCTGATCTGGGTAATCATGAACGGGAGCGGTATACTGATACTGCCCTTGTTCTGGAGCTTTGTCCTTCTCATCTTTTGCAGCTTCACCCTCTCCACCAGCTACCTGCTCATGCGGGACAACTTCAACATGACTCGTCACGTGGGGCGTCCGCTTCATGGTCTGCAGGTGATCCATGTCCTGTCCGATGATAATATCCCCCTGCTGAGGGGACATCTCAGACCTCGGGGACGGCGAGACTCCTGGTGATTTAATCGTCTGATCCGCAATTGAAACCGTCGATGCATTCCTCGGGCGCCATCTGTAGTTCTCCGGATCCAGTGCCAGGTATATCGACGCCCACATCACAACCCCCAGCATTACAAAGTAGCAGCATATGTATGAGCACCATAACTGCCTTCTGGTCATTCGTCTTGATGACTTGTATCGCGCTGTTCTTTCGATCCACATCATCGAAAGAGGTTCTTAACAGACCATGCTGAAATTTCTTAGTTCTGATCGTCATTTTGGGGAAATACAGTTCAACTGAATTTTTTTAATCTTGAGCGGCAATGTTCATGGTATGAATTTTTACGGTTGCTATTTTCAAATTGTTGATTTCTCAATTCAAAAAACAGAAATCCAAATTTTTAGGAGGGAAAAGAGACTTGCGGTTTATCTCTCTCTC
>NW_021680872.1:86225-96389 GCF_001412515.2 Diachasma alloeum | reverse complement strand
AAGATATTTTCGAAAAGTCATTTCAAATAAGAATTAATTTTGTAGAAATATTTTTTATTTATGTTTTTTGATAACTCTTTTTTCTAGGAGATTCGTTTGAATGCGAAAAAATGACTGAACATTAAAAATAATTTTGAATTTTCCCGGGCGAACCGTTCCCTCCAATCCCACTGGTCCACCCATGCCTCCCATTCCACCAATGACATTCACTCCGGAATAACCTGTAAACCAGTGACATATCGCCACCCCTGCGGTCCGCAAAAAACAACAAATTTCGGTGATTTATCTACTCCAGAAATTTGGGTTTTCCTATTTTTTCAAGTGGAAAATTGTTCAACTGCACCGAGGGCTCGTGCAATCGGTGGATTTTGGGGTCCCTGGTGGCTCGAGGATCGATCCAACGACATGAGGTCACCAGGACCTCGTGATGATCCCCCGAAAATGAGTAGATAAATCTGGTTTTGGACATTTGTTGAATTTTTTTGGCGGAAACAACGAGGAAAATGAGGGTGGCCGTCACTTGGGGAGGGCTTGTGAGACTTCTACGGAGGAGAATCGTACTTGCCCTTATTTTCGCCCTGTCTCTGACATACTGCGCTATTTCTCTACTGGCACATGAAGTAAATAATATTTTATCACGTTATCACATTTACTTATTTATTTATTTATTATTCAAGTTTTAGTAACAACTTTCAAGGGGCGAATTATTATTTTTTTAATAGATGAAAAAAAATTTTTTTTTCTTCATCCCTTTTAATTTGTTGTTGGAGATAATTAATTTAAGGAATGCTGTTTCTTTAGAAGATTGGCTCACCAGTGGGGAATTATGGAGACGATGGAGACGACAATATGCTTATTGATAACGACGATGTGGGCGCGGATCAGGATTCCGAGGATGATTTAGGGGGGAAACATGTGCCCTGGCCAGCGATTTCTGCATCTGATGATGCTGGTCTCGATCAGAATAATAATGGATCGAGTGCCAGTGAGGTTGCACGAACTTGTCGAAATTCTATACAGGTGAATTAGAAAAAAAATTGGATTGCAAAACTGCACATGACAGAGCGACTTAAAAACGTTAATAGACTGACATTTTTTGTAGAGAATTTTCTGATATGTAAAAAACATTTTCTCACATTTTCTCCTAGATTCAATAATTATCGAGATAATAGCACAATTAACTTGTAATTTTGCTCATTCCCCCAGGGTAAGGCTCTGATTGTCGACGAGAGAGGTCTCGTCTGTGCCCGCAAGGAGGTCCTCCCAGGTGGTTGTTGCCGAGGGGACCTCGAAAAGACTGAAACCACAGGTGTAACAACAATCGTCAAACGCGAGAGGTACAGCTGTGAGACCTGTAATCCTGAGGGCTGTTGTGCTGTCTACGAGTACTGCGTCTCGTGCTGTCTTCACCCTGGAAAGGTACCCTCCTTCCCCTCAAGATTCTGTAATCCTTTGAATTTATCCCCTCGAATTTTTCCTCAGTTTCTAGAGAAATCTTTAATTTTTGCTGGCAAAAGATTGTTTTTTCCTGAATAATAATGAATAATAAATCTCCCCCTCCCCCTTCCCCCCATAATGAATTAATTAATCATTGAATTAATATTTATTAATTGATGACAATTGGCCTTGACTTCCAGAGGAGACCAAAGAAGGAGGCCCACGCATCTCCAGTGCGCCGTGAGGCCCAGAAGTCCCGCAGATCCGAGGACGCTGTGAAAATAAGATTTCGTAGTCTCGACAGATTTCAAATATGCCTGGCAATATGCCGCACCTCAAGTGCAAGTGTCAGACACGAGAATACGTACAAAGATCCAAATTCAAAGCACTGTTACGTCAATTCCATGAATCATCGTTCACCGCGTGATGTTAATAATAATATTAATAATAATAATAATGGCGACAATGTCGCTGTTACATCTTCTACTGTGCGGTTATTTATCCTTCATCATCCACATCCTAAATCCTTGTCCATTGATCATGAAAAATGCATTGAGTTGTATGATTATTGGTGTTTTAGTTAAATCGTTTTATTTAATGTTTTTTTTCTCCACTGATTTTTCATATCAAATAGGATAGGTTTTTATATCGAATTATTTATCAATTTACTTATTTTGACTAATTTATATCATCGATGTTTTATAGATTGTCAAATTGATTTTTATCGATTCATCCTCGCCTCTCAGAGTTGAGCTCAATTTTAAAGATTACATTTCAACCCCCGTGCGATAGTGGACTTGAACCGCCAGTAATCCTGATAGCTAAGTTGGAGCCCTGGGTAACGTCTAGCTGTGATCTCAAGAACTTCTTTCTCTATTTTTTCTTGAACAGTTCCAGTGACCTGTAACATTACCAACAAATATCTTGTTCATTTCCTCCAACTTTGATATCGCGACAACTTGACCAGATGGAGACCAAAGTCCAACATCATTTGAGAGCTGGAACAATTTCTCCGGCTTTACAATGAAACTGATCCTGAGGCTTGATCTCTCCAAGTTCTCCAGATATTCATAAAAATCAATTGGGTCTGCAGTGAAAATTTGATAACTGATTTCTGGCTCTCTGGATTTCCACGTGAAATTTTCATTTATTCTCGGATAATGGAATGTAATTTCTTGACAATTAAATTAAAGACTAATACCTCGATGTAGTTGCATTCCGCAGCTGCGTAGTGACAGGAAATTGCTTTTCTCGTGCGATTCGATTTGTTCACACCGGATCCGTGAATCAGGAGTGGATGGAAGAAAACTGTGTCACCAGCCTCCATTTCAAGGTCTATCCAGCCAATGGATTCCGATAGATCCTGTTCAAACATCATGTCTGTCATACTTCAATATTATGAGAACATTTTCCTCTCTTTCCCGTGAATTTCAAACCTCCATTCATTTCAACAACATTTTTTTTTCTGCGATGAAAGGCGAAAAATCAAATTCGAAAGTCTCGTCATAAAAATTGTCTTTTATATTTTGAGGGATATCTCGAGAAGGGGAGGGTGTCGAGGGGGTAGGTGTCTTTTTAAAAAATTCGTTGGAACTCTGGGAAAATTTCCAATTCAAAATCCTAGTCATAGTTCATTTTTCATAGAGAATATCTTCGGATATTTGAGGAATGAGAACAAGAAATTTAAAAAAGTGGATTTTTACGGTAAAATCGTTTTATGGGGCGAAATGGGTTGATGACCAGAATTTGGAAGCGGAAATTTGCCTGGCTCTCTATTGAAGCATCGATATGAATTAATTTGTTAATATTTTTGGAAATAATTAATGAGTACCTGAATACCAAAATACATTTTATTGGCAATTTGATCCAGGGGATAGCCGTGCGGATAGAGTTTTCTCTGGAGATGACTCCCAGGGGCAACGAATAAACAACCGTTTTTCGTATCGCAGGGCTCGATGGCTGTCCACGTTGCTACAATTCTATTCTCTGGACGAATGGGGAAGTAGTACAGATCCTGATGCGGTGGGTGTCTATTATCGATTGATAAGAGCAATAATACAAACTTGACGGGATGAAGAATTTTTTTTTTAATTTTCGTAATTAAAAATGAAAATTTATTTAAACAAAAGGAAATAATAGATTTGAGCGATTGTTTAAAGGATTGACCTGGTGCTCCCGGCCCCAACATCCGGAGGCTTGGCGATCAGCATGGAATGGATCGCCATGATATTTGCCCCGGTGAAGCACTCGACGATGTTCAGGAGTTTATTATCCTCGATATAAGAGCGAAAAACCTCGTCGTGGTTGATATCCTGGATCTTATTGACCGATGATCGATCTACCACGTCTTTCATCACTGTCATCATGCCATGTTCAACTTTCCCCGCAACAATATCATCGAACCTGTGAATTGTATTTTTAAAATCATTGTTTATCATGATCTGAAGGAAAAATCTTGAAACAGATGGTTGGCATTGCAAAGAGGCTTTTACTCTGAAGTCAATTTTTTTGACCCCCGTTTTGCTCTATGGACTATAACAGCCGAAAAAAAAGAGAAAAACGTCAAAATGGACTTGTGGACTTCTCCAAGGGCGGATGATTCATAAAAATCTCAATTTATGCGCGCAGAGTGCTCAAGTAATGAAGAGGCATTTAAAAAATGCAGCAAAAAATCTCAATCAATCACTCAAGCTGTTCACCTCTGACTGAATTTATCGAGCGCCTCCTGAGGCACTAGTTTAGGGATCACCAAGTAACCACTCGTCTCGTAGAATCTACGCTGATCCAATGTCAATCTCCCAGTATCACGAGTTAGAATCAAATTCTGCTCCATTTTATCGTTATTCTGAAAATAAATAATTCATCCTCAAAAAGTGGAACAGGAAGAAATACAAAAAAAAATGGAAATGAACGACTAGAAAATCAATAAATTAATTCACTGAAAATATTTTCACAAAATTTGTGCGCGTGAAAATTTTTTTTCTCCTTCAAAATAAATACCAGCGGTTCCCTAAGAAAATATAAAACCATCCCCATCCCATTTTCCAATCGCCCTCATACCACACGATTATCCCTCCCCTGCTCCTTTTCTTAACTTCAACACTCTAATCAAACAAGTGGTTGAAGTCATCCCGAAAAGAAAAGAAAAAAAAATCTTGCAGACAAAAGCTCTTTCCTCCCGCGTCATTTCCCCCTCCACCATCTCTTCACCCCCTCGAACCCCTCTCATCCCGACACCCTTCATTCAACCGCTCGCGCATGGCCGAAAATTGTGGAATTGAAAAGTTTTCGTCGTGAAATTTCAACGAATGAATTTTTCTACTTTAGTTCTAGTTATTTTGAAGGGGGAGGGGGGGGGGAGTTTTAGGTTTTTAAAATTTTGCTATAAATTATAAAATTTTCAACAAAAAAATGTTATATATTTTATAAAATAATTAATTAACGCAATAATCAACTAATTCAAAAACTGAAAAACACATTACGATTACCTATCTCGTTAGTGGCCCATTTTAGATGAAATTATCATAAGACCTTTTTTGTAGAGTGGAAAATTTCCAATAAAAAATGTTCTACAAAATTTTCTCCTAAACCCCCTCATTCCCAAGATAATTTCAAGTTGAGGCAAAAGGACTTGTGACGTCACTTTAATCTCTCCACGTTCAGTTCTTCCTACAAAAAAAAATTGTAAACAATAGTTTCAGCTGATAATTCATCTTTTCCTGGACGTCTGGAGGCTTCGCTCACATTCTCAAGGAATGCTTGGAGAATTCTTCAGAAGGGATGTGTAGCGCAAAGGATAGGAGGGGATTTCCAGCCGCAGGTGAGGGTGAAATTGCGGAGTTGGCGGCTCGGTTGAGCACGTGGTGCACATAGAGGGTGTTCTACCACCGGCAATCCTCCATACCCCGGTCAAACCACCGCGAACGTTCGTTCGTGACACGCCACAAGTTTAAGGGAGGATTAAGAAAATTCTAGATAATCACCGTGAGAATTCAATTGCGGAGAATGTATTCTTCTGGAATTAATGGGGATTAAATGCACAGAATGAACGAGAAAAGTAATAAATCGAGATGAAAAAAGTGAAATTATTCAACAAATTATTTTTTCGTCTTTAATGGAATCCAATGAAATCAATCAAATGAAAAATAGTGAGAATTCAATGACGAAAATGACAAGAAATAAACGTATGAAATAAAAATTCCCAATTAAACAGAGGAGAACGAAAAATTGAGAAAAATAATAAGATAAAAAATTAAGGGAAAAGTGAAAAAATCGCGAGTGTGAAAAATGAGGAAAAATAATTGACCCTGAAATCGAGATTTCCTAATGTTTCAATAAAAAGTGAAATGGTCCCGGTGCGAATGCCTCCAACGGCGGACCCGAGGGGATTCGGTTTATAAGGCGTCGAGGGTGAGTTCAATAAATCACGCAATTTCTCCAGTGAAAAAAAAAGCCCCATTTTCCCCTCAATCAGGCACCAAGTTAAGTTAAATTTTGCATTAGTTAACTGGTTAATATTACCCAACAGTTTTTGAATTATTACAGGGATCGTGAGGGAATATTACAGGGATATTGAGTAATAATATTTGAATAATTGAAAATATCAATTGATAATTAATATAATAGAAATTATAGTAAAATTTTAAAAATTGACTGTTTTGCCCCAGTGATTTCGAGTGATTCCCGAAAAACTATTTCACCCGGAAAATTAATTTTCCAGTTTTCCTCAGATGTAATAGAATCTCCCACCGGAAATTTAACTGGCTTTTCGGTGAAACCACCCCCTTCGCGCCGAAATCGCATTAGAATAATTTCCAACAATTTCCTCGACGGAGATATTCTCGACATGTGGGTCACGAGGCCCTTCCTGGCCCTCGTGATTCTCAACAAATGATTCCTGTCATCAATAAGATAATGACCATAAAACATTCATCAAAGAAACTTTTTTAAACAAAATCATTTGTCCACAGAAATATTTGGAAACTATTAATAATAATGAATGGATATTTGGAATTTTCCTAGGATATATAAAACTTTCGATGCATTCCACGGAAAATGATTGCTGATTAAACATTTCACGAATTTCCCTATTTTCTCCGTATGAATTTGCGGGGGAAATTGTCTTTTTCCACGGGGGACATGTGAATTTATAGAGTTATATACCAGACACAATCGATGGGTACAAGGCTTTAATTATTAAATAGCCTCGGGTCTACAACCTTTCCATTTCTCCCTACACCAGGGGGTGACGATCGACCTTTGCTCATGCGTGCACTACTGAATAATTTTTCTGCTTCCTCATGAGCAAATGAGGATTTTCCTATTTTTCCGGGGATTAGTCGCGCGGACCATTAGCCCCGTGGGGTCCAAAATGACCCAGTGGTGGTGGTAGCCAGGGGAATGTACTATTGGATTTCAAAGGAGAATTTTGTCTTCCGGGAGTTTTCTGAGTTTTTGCGGAAAAACAATTTCCCACAATTTTCCGAAAATCGGGATGACCCCAGAGTTATTCACCAACAGATTTACAAAAAATGAGAAAATCATAATTCCGGGAATTTTTCGCGTTATCAAAAAGCAAATTTTCCACAATTTTCCGAATTATCGGCAAAACAATTTTCCACCCCCGGAAATTCTTTTCCATGCACCTCCAGAAGTTGCGTGGTAACCAACTGTCCCGTGGGGTTCTTTCCAACCCCCATAAAAAATAAATTTTTACACCTTTATTAGACTAAAAAACGCAGTCGGTCGGGTTTTTTCCAGAAATAAAATTCCCCCGGGCATGAAAATGGGGTCAGACTGTATCAAACACGAGGAAATGCCCTTTTATTTTTTCACCCCTTCGCCGCTTGAGGAATGGACGAAACGTGTAGCATCTGTGGGGTTAGTACGAAGCTATAGTTTTTACGAGAGAGAGAGGGAAAGAGAGAAAGTCGAGGAACTTCCACTATGATATAAAGTAGAAAATGTACCACTTGGCCAGACATCAGGGCGGAAGTTGGTGTGTATAGACGGACATTACAGTTGGTAGACACAATGTCGCCATTTTCTGAGCATTTTATCTGCGGTTTTTCCACCGGAAAATGATAATTTCACGATAAACAATAGAAAATTTTTGGAACCCGGAATTTAATTTTTTTTTTATTGTGATCGAATTAATCATGTTCTCCGCCTCCGAATAATAATTATATAAATGTCTGAAACACGTCGAAATTACCTCGCAATTACCTTCGACAAAAAGCTCTTGTGGAGCGCACACATCCACATCGCGAATGAAAAAGCAAAAGCCATCATGGTTAAGCTCTACCACCTACTTAAAAACAAATCCCCGTTGACATAAGCTAAACTCAACAGATCCAACACAGAAATGATAATCGACAACTTCATAAATCGCATTGCAAACAATTTCGAAGTGAATATTAATAATCATTCAAATTCATTAATAAACAACATCAAAATATAGGGTTTTTCACTGTTGGTTTTTCCCTATTATCAGCATGCATCCTATTTTGTAACTCGACCCCGTGTTATTAAATAAAATAACAAACTTCATGATATTTGCGAGTAAATCCCGGCGGGCTGCGACTGCGATTGAAACTGGATTGAAGCTATACATGAATGAATAAATATTTATATTGTTGAACTGACAAATTATGTTGATTCAACGAGTTAAATTGAAAAATTGATTTTTTTTATGACGGGACAAAATGGGTCATGCGTTTTATTGAAGTCGGGATGGATTCCAACACCAATTTCAGATGGCGATTGTTTTGGCTTTTGTATCCGCTCAGAACCATCGGAGGCTTCGATTATCGTTATTGAATCTCACTGTGGATTTTCACACCCCGCGTGTCTGTGCATGCTAATCCACTGACTGAGTCAGCTGAGTCACCCCCGGAAGGGACAGTCTCCGTAAAAACAAATCTTTAGGGGAGTGATTATCTCGGTAATGATGGATTAAATTAACAAAACGACAAATTCCACTCGACTGGTATTCATAAAGTTCAGTTGGATGCAACACAACTATTAATTATAATTATTTTCAAGTCACTCTTTTCAAAGGCAACTTCAACAACCCCCAATCAAAATTACTTTCATCGATTATATTCCGCTGCGTTCACCCCAAATGGCCCGATCAATCCCCCTAAAAATGTAATTGCCAAGCCCAATGTCATGGCAAAAACAGTCCCCCCCACAAATGCCTCTCACCCTCCAATTTTTTTATTCCCCCAAATGATCCCATTCGCAGTGGCCCATCAATTCTGATTAATCACCTGAATTATTATGCCATAGCCCATCATGAATATTACACGAGTGACCTTGACATGCTACAATGTTTATTTTTGTATATATTTGCATTATTAACGAAGATTTGTGGAACTATCTTTTCGTCAAATCAATGATATCTCGACGGCTCGTAAAACCTCTTGAACCCTTGAAATTAATCGTCTCAATGGCCCCTCCATGGGGTCTCAAGTCACCCCCATTGTCTAGCAACAAAGGCTCACCCACAAATTGAAAAAACACAGACTTTTTATCCATGTAATCTGTTTATTTATTTCGGTTACTAATTCTCCCCCAAAAACATCATTCACCGAGTCCGGAAATCCTAGAGTCAAATTGGACTCGCATGACCAGTGTTTGGAATCGGAAATTTACCGATCCACCCCACGGGATGGTTTCCAATCCCACTCCATCACTCTCATCCGCCCCTACTCTAAAAATCGAAAATAAAATTAATTAAAAAAACGACTCGTTTTGGCCTATTAGTTCCGGAGAAAATCCTAAATCAATTTGTCGGAATGATCTATCGATTGTCTGTCGCTTAATCGTTAATCGTTTGTCGATCGCTAGATTAATCTCTATTTTTTTGGTGTAATCTTTCAGTTTTTTATGTCTGGAAAATTCATTCAAGTCTACCTCAACGATTTATTTCCACTAATAAAGCGAAACGTTTTTCATGGTTTTTCTGGCCTGTCCGTCTGTCTGTCTGTTTTTTTTTTTCACTTTGTCTTCGTTCGCTGAGTGACATCTACCCGTTAACTGTGCCATCACGTCTGGTGTATCTATTTATGCCGTGAGATGAAAATTGTGGAAATGGGAAATAGTATTCCCATTGAATTTGTCTTTTCATCTTTTTCGCTGAGGCATCAGGAAACACATTTTTCACTGGGTTCTTGATTTCCATTCACACCACCGTGGGGCAAAAAAAAATAATCCTAATCTATGTACCGAACCATTTCCCACGAGACTCGGGGTCGAAAATTGTATAGAAATGGAAAATAATTTTCCATTGGAAAGGGTTTCCATCTCTATGTGAACGAGGAAATCACATTTTCCACGGCTTTTTTGGCACTACTGACGACACCGTGAGGGCGAAAATAATCTCAATCTATGCACTAGGAATTTCTCCCTGGATGGCATAATTTGCCGGAAAATTTTCAGGAAAACTCGGAAAAACAATAAATTTTCTGGAAAATTCGGAAAAACCAAATTTTCCAAGAAAGCTTCGTTTTCCCGCTAAAAATTTTCCATTCTGTCCAAGCCCGAGGGGACCCTCGACTCTATTCTATACCACTCAATCGACCCAAAAATCCTCATGACTCAACTTTTTTTTTTGTTTTGGTTATGAAGTCACCTTGGACTCATCGTTTCCTCCACTCACGTCGACCATCGTCTGACGGAAGGAATCACCTCGCGTGCAGGATCCCCTCCCCCCCCCCCCCCCCC